>NW_026109072.1:0-103490 GCF_024516045.1 Bombus affinis
GCGTTCATTATTCGATATGATGGCGACATATTTCAAATTTGCGAACGTGTCGGATCGGTTGTGGGGTTGGACTAAATTTTTACGAGCGAGCGGAGCGAGCGAGCAACGGTCACAATTTCCAAGCTATACATATACCATATATTGTCTTGCATATATTTCGTGCTTGTACCTAATTTTGTCAGCCATTTCGGACATCACATTGCATTGTACTATGTGGAAATAGTACTATTTATGTGAAACTATTCATAAACTGTAAACATGTGTCGGTAGGCAATAGGATAAATAATTCCGGCTCCTCGGGCTGGTGCGAATATTTCAATGTCCGTATGTGCCAAACCGTAGGTTTATGACACACCAATACGCGTCTCTCGATCGCGGCGCTCGCTCGAAAACTATAGCCTAACCTAAAACCAATCCATCTTGCGTTCATTATTCGATATGATGGCGACATGTTTTAAAATTGCGAACGTGTCGGATCGTTTGTGGGGTTGGACTAGATTTTTACGAGAGAGCGGAGCGAGCGAGCAACGGTCACAATTTCCAAGCTATGCATATACCATATATTGTCTTGCATATATTTCGTGCTTGTACCTAATTTTGTCAGCCATTTCGGACATCACGTTGCACTGTACTATGAGGAAACGGTACTAATTATGTGAAACTATTGGTAAACCGTAAACATTTGTCAGAAGGCAATAGGATAAAGACTTCCGGCTCCTCGGGCTGGTGCGAATATATCAATGTCCGTATGTGCCAAACCGATGGTTTGTGACACACCTTTACGCGTCTCTCGTTCGCTGCGCTCGCACGAAAGCTATAGCCTAACCTAAAACCAATCCATCTTCCGTTCATTATTCGATATGGTGGTGACATGTTTCAAATTTGCGAACGTGTGGGATCGGTTGTGAGGTTGGACAAGATTTTTACGAGCGAGCGGAGCGAGCGAGCAACGGTCACAATTTCCAAGCTATACATATAACTTATATTCCCTTCCATATATATCGTGTTATTACCTAATTTTGTCAGCCATTTCGGACATCACATTGCACTGTACTATGAGGAAGGAGTACTATTTATGTGAAACTATTCATAAACTGTAAACATGTGTCGGTAGGCAATAGGATAAATACTTCCGGCTCCTTGGGCTGGTGCGAATATTTCAATGTCCGTATGTGCCAAACCGTTGGTTTATGACACACCTATACGCGTCTCTCGCTCGCTGCGCTCGCTCGAAAACTATAGCCTAACCTAAAACCAATCCATCTTGCGTTCATTATTCGATATGATGGCGACATATTTCAAATTTGCGAACGTGTCGGATCGGTTGTGGGGTTGGACTAGATTTTTACGAGCGAGCGGAGCGAGCGAGCAACGGTCACAATTTCCAAGCTATACATATACCATATATTGTCTTGCATATATTTCGTGCTTGTACCTAATTTTGTCAGCCATTTCGGACATCACGTTGCACTGTACTATGAGGAAACGGTACTAATTATGTGAAACTATTGGTAAACCGTAAACATTTGTCAGAAGGCAATAGGATAAAGACTTCCGGCTCCTCGGGCTGGTGCGAATATATCAATGTCCGTATGTGCCAAACCGATGGTTTGTGACACACCTTTACGCGTCTCTCGTTCGCTGCGCTCGCACGAAAGCTATAGCCTAACCTAAAACCAATCCATCTTCCGTTCATTATTCGATATGGTGGTGACATGTTTCAAATTTGCGAACGTTTGGGATCGGTTGTGAGGTTGGACAAGATTTTTACGAGCGAGCGGAGCGAGCGAGCAACGGTCACAATTTCCAAGCTATACATATAACTTATATTCCCTTCCATATATATCGTGTTATTACCTAATTTTGTCAGCCATTTCGGACATCACATTGCACTGTACTATGAGGAAGGAGTACTATTTATGTGAAACTATTCATAAACTGTAAACATGTGTCGGTAGGCAATAGGATAAATACTTCCGGCTCCTCGGGCTGTTGCGAATATTTCAATGTCCGTATGTGCCAAACCGTTCGTTTATGACACACCTTTACGCGTCTCTCGCTCGGGGCGCACGCTCGAAAACTATAGCCTAACCTAAAACCAATCCATCTTGCGCTCATTATTCGATATGATGGCGACATATTTCAAATTTGCGAACCTGTCGGATCGGTTGTGAGGTTGGACTAGATTTTTTCGAGCGAGCGGAGCGAGCGAGCAACGGTCACAATTTCCAAGCTATACATATACCTTATATTAGCTTCCATATATTTCGTGTTATTCCCTAATTTTGTCAGCCATTTCGGACATCACATTGCACTGTACTATGAGGAAATAGTACTATTTATGTGAAACTATTCATAAACTGTAAACATGTGTCGGTAGGCAATAGGATAAATACTTCCGGCTCCTCGGGCTGGTGCGAATATTTCAATGTCCGTATGTGCCAAACCGTTGGTTTATGACACACCTATACGCGTCTCTCGCTCGCTGCGCTCGCTCGAAAACTATAGCCTAACCTAAAACCAATCCATCTTGCGTTCATTATTCGATATGATGGCGACATATTTCAAATTTGCGAACGTGTCGGATCGGTTGTGGGGTTGGACTAGATTTTTACGAGCGAGCGGAGCGAGCGAGCAACGGTCACAATTTCCAAGCTATACATATACCTTATATTGCCTTCCATATATTTCGTGTTATTACCTAATTTTGTCAGCCATTTCGGACATCACATTGCACTGTACTATGAGGAAATGGTACTATTTATGTGAAACTATTCATAAACTGTAAACATGTGTCGGTAGGCAATAGGATAAATACTTCCGGCTCCTCGGGCTGGTGCGAATATTTCAATGTCCGTATGTGCCAAACCGTTGGTTTATGACACACCTATACGCGTCTCTCGCTCGCTGCGCACGCTCGAAAACAATAGCCTAACCTAAAACCAATCCATCTTGCGTTCATTATTCGATATGATGGCGACATATTTCAAATTTGCGAACGTGTCGGATCGGTTGTGGGGTTGGACTAGATTTTTACGAGCGAGCGGAGCGAGCGTGCAACGGTCACAATTTCCAAGCTATACATATACCATATATTGTCTTGCATATATTTCGTGCTTGTACCTAATTTTGTCAGCCATTTCGGACATCACGTTGCACTGTACTATGAGGAAGCGGTACTAATTATGTGAAACTATTGGTAAACCGTAAACATTTGTCAGAAGGCAATAGGATAAAGACTTCCGGCTCCTCGGGCTGGTGCGAATATATCAATGTCCGTATCTGCAAAACCGATGGCTTGTGACACACCTTTACGCGTCTCTCGTTCGCTGCGCTCGCACGAAAGCTATAGCCTAACCTAAAACCAATCCATCTTGCGCTCATTATTCGATATGATGGCGACATATTTCAAATTTGCGAACCTGTCGGATCGGTTGTGAGGTTGGACTAGATTTTTTCGAGCGAGCGGAGCGAGCGAGCAACGGTCACAATTTCCAAGCTATACATATACCTTATATTAGCTTCCATATATTTCGTGTTATTCCCTAATTTTGTCAGCCATTTCGGACATCACATTGCACTGTACTATGAGGAAATAGTACTATTTATGTGAAACTATTCATAAACTGTAAACATGTGTCGGTAGGCAATAGGATAAATACTTCCGGCTCCTCGGGCTGGTGCGAATATTTCAATGTCCGTATGTGCCAAACCGTTGGTTTATGACACACCTATACGCGTCTCTCGCTCGCTGCGCTCGCTCGAAAACTATAGCCTAACCTAAAACCAATCCATCTTGCGTTCATTATTCGATATGATGGCGACATATTTCAAATTTGCGAACGTGTCGGATCGGTTGTGGGGTTGGACTAGATTTTTACGAGCGAGCGGAGCGAGCGAGCAACGGTCACAATTTCCAAGCTATACATATACCTTATATTGCCTTCCATATATTTCGTGTTATTACCTAATTTTGTCAGCCATTTCGGACATCACATTGCACTGTACTATGAGGAAATGGTACTATTTATGTGAAACTATTCATAAACTGTAAACATGTGTCGGTAGGCAATAGGATAAATACTTCCGGCTCCTCGGGCTTGTGCGAAAATTTCAATGTCCGTATGTGCCAAACCGTTGGTTTATGACACACCTATACGCGTCTCTCGCTCGCTGCGCTCGCTCGAAAACTATAGCCTTACCTAAAACCAATCCATCTTGCGTTCATTATTCGATATGATGGCGACATATTTCAAATTTGCGAACGTGTCGGATCGGATGTGGGGTTGGACTAGATTTTTACGAGCGAGCGGAGCGAGCGAGCAACGGTCACAATTTCCAAGCTATACATATACCATATAGTGTCTTGCATATATTTCGTGCTTGTACCTAATTTTGTCAGCCATTTCGGACATCACGTTGCACTGTACTATGAGGAAATAGTACTATTTATGTGAAACTATTCATAAACTGTAGACATGTGTCGGTAGGCAATAGGATAAATACTTCCGGCTCCTCGGGCTGGTGCGAATATTTCAATGTCCGTATGTGCCAAACCGTTGGTTTATGACACACCTATACGCGTCTCTCGCTCGCTGCGCACGCTCGAAAACAATAGCCTAACCTAAAACCAATCCATCTTGCGTTCATTATTCGATATGATGGCGACATATTTCAAATTTGCGAACGTGTCGGATCGGTTGTGGGGTTGGACTAGATTTTTACGAGCGAGCGGAGCGAGCGTGCAACGGTCACAATTTCCAAGCTATACATATACCATATATTGTCTTGCATATATTTCGTGCTTGTACCTAATTTTGTCAGCCATTTCGGACATCACGTTGCACTGTACTATGAGGAAGCGGTACTAATTATGTGAAACTATTGGTAAACCGTAAACATTTGTCAGAAGGCAATAGGATAAAGACTTCCGGCTCCTCGGGCTGGTGCGAATATATCAATGTCCGTATCTGCAAAACCGATGGTTTGTGACACACCTTTACGCGTCTCTCGTTCGCTGCGCTCGCACGAAAGCTATAGCCTAACCTAAAACCAATCCATCTTGCGCTCATTATTCGATATGATGGCGACATATTTCAAATTTGCGAACCTGTCGGATCGGTTGTGAGGTTGGACTAGATTTTTTCGAGCGAGCGGAGCGAGCGAGCAACGGTCACAATTTCCAAGCTATACATATACCTTATATTAGCTTCCATATATTTCGTGTTATTCCCTAATTTTGTCAGCCATTTCGGACATCACATTGCACTGTACTATGAGGAAATAGTACTATTTATGTGAAACTATTCATAAACTGTAAACATGTGTCGGTAGGCAATAGGATAAATACTTCCGGCTCCTCGGGCTGGTGCGAATATTTCAATGTCCGTATGTGCCAAACCGTTGGTTTATGACACACCTATACGCGTCTCTCGCTCGCTGCGCTCGCTCGAAAACTATAGCCTAACCTAAAACCAATCCATCTTGCGTTCATTATTCGATATGATGGCGACATATTTCAAATTTGCGAACGTGTCGGATCGGTTGTGGGGTTGGACTAGATTTTTACGAGCGAGCGGAGCGAGCGAGCAACGGTCACAATTTTCAAGCTATACATATACCTTATATTGCCTTCCATATATTTCGTGTTATTACCTAATTTTGTCAGCCATTTCGGACATCACATTGCACTGTACTATGAGGAAATGGTACTATTTATGTGAAACTATTCATAAACTGTAAACATGTGTCGGTAGGCAATAGGATAAATACTTCCGGCTCCTCGGGCTGGTGCGAAAATTTCAATGTCCGTATGTGCCAAACCGTTGGTTTATGACACACCTATACGCGTCTCTCGCTCGCTGCGCTCGCTCGAAAACTATAGCCTTACCTAAAACCAATCCATCTTGCGTTCATTATTCGATATGATGGCGACATATTTCAAATTTGCGAACGTGTCGGATCGGATGTGGGGTTGGACTAGATTTTTACGAGCGAGCGGAGCGAGCGAGCAACGGTCACAATTTCCAAGCTATACATATACCATATAGTGTCTTGCATATATTTCGTGCTTGTACCTAATTTTGTCAGCCATTTCGGACATCACGTTGCACTGTACTATGAGGAAACGTTACTAATTATGTGAAACTATTGGTAAACCGTAAACATTTGTCAGAAGGCAATAGGATAAAGACTTCCTGCTCCTCGGGCTGGTGCGAATATTTCAATGTCCGTATGTGCCAAACCGTTGGTTTGTGACACACCTTTACGCGTCTATCGTTCGCTGCGCTCGCACGAAAGCTATAGCCTAACCTAAAACCAATCCATCTTCCGTTCATTATTCGATATGGTGGCGACATATTTCAAATTTGCGAACGTGTGGGATCGGTTGTGAGGTTGGACTAGATTTTTACGAGCGAGCGGAGCGAGCGAGCAACGGTCACAATTTCCAAGCTATACATATACCTTATATTGCCTTCCATATATTTCGTGTTATTACCTAATTTTGTCAGCCATTTCGGACATCACATTGCACTGTACTATGAGGAAATAGTACTATTTATGTGAAACTATTCATAAACTGTAGACATGTGTCGGTAGGCAATAGGATAAATACTTCCGGCTCCTTGGGCTGGTGCGAATATTTCAATGTCCGTATGTGCCAAACCGTTGGTTTATGACACACCTATACGCGTCTCTCGCTCGCTGCGCTCGCTCGAAAACTATAGCCTAACCTAAAACCAATCCATCTTGCGTTCATTATTCGATATGATGGCGACATATTTCAAATTTGCGAACGTGTCGGATCGGTTGTGGGGTTGGACTAAATTTTTACGAGCGAGCGGAGCGAGCGAGCAACGGTCACAATTTCCAAGCTATACATATACCATATATTGTCTTGCATATATTTCGTGCTTGTACCTAATTTTGTCAGCCATTTCGGACATCACATTGCATTGTACTATGTGGAAATAGTACTATTTATGTGAAACTATTCATAAACTGTAAACATGTGTCGGTAGGCAATAGGATAAATACTTCCGGCTCCTCGGGCTGGTGCGAATATTTCAATGTCCGTATGTGCCAAACCGTAGGTTTATGACACACCTATACGCGTCTCTCGATCGCGGCGCTCGCTCGAAAACTATAACCTAACCTAAAACCAATCCATCTTGCGTTCATTATTCGATATGATGGCGACATGTTTTAAAATTGCGAACGTGTCGGATCGTTTGTGGGGTTGGACTAGATTTTTACGAGCGAGCGGAGCGAGCGAGCAACGGTCACAATTTCCAAGCTATGCATATACCATATATTGTCTTGCATATATTTCGTGCTTGTACCTAATTTTGTCAGCCATTTCGGACATCACGTTGCACTGTACTATGAGGAAACGTTACTAATTATGTGAAACTATTGGTAAACCGTAAACATTTGTCAGAAGGCAATAGGATAAAGACTTCCTGCTCCTCGGGCTGGTGCGAATATTTCAATGTCCGTATGTGCCAAACCGTTGGTTTGTGACACACCTTTACGCGTCTATCGTTCGCTGCGCTCGCACGAAAGCTATAGCCTAACCTAAAACCAATTCATCTTCCGTTCATTATTCGATATGGTGGCGACATATTTCAAATTTGCGAACGTGTGGGATCGGTTGTGAGGTTGGACTAGATTTTTACGAGCGAGCGGAGCGAGCGAGCAACGGTCACAATTTCCAAGCTATACATATACCTTATATTGCCTTCCATATATTTCGTGTTATTACCTAATTTTGTCAGCCATTTCGGACATCACGTTGCACTGTACTATGAGGAAATAGTACTATTTATGTGAAACTATTCATAAACTGTAGACATGTGTCGGTAGGCAATAGGATAAATACTTCCGGCTCCTTGGGCTGGTGCGAATATTTCAATGTCCGTATGTGCCAAACCGTTGGTTTATGACACACCTATACGCGTCTCTCGCTCGCTGCGCTCGCTCGAAAACTATAGCCTAACCTAAAACCAATCCATCTTGCGTTCATTATTCGATATGATGGCGACATATTTCAAATTTGCGAACGTGTCGGATCGGTTGTGGGGTTGGACTAGATTTTTACGAGCGAGCGGAGCGAGCGAGCAACGGTCACAATTTCCAAGCTATACATATACCATATATTGTCTTGCATATATTTCGTGCTGGTACCTAATTTTGTCAGCCATTTCGGACATCACGTTGCACTGTACTATGAGGAAACGGTACTAATTATGTGAAACTATTGGTAAACCGTAAACATTTGTCAGAAGGCAATAGGATAAAGACTTCCGGCTCCTCGGGCTGGTGCGAATATATCAATGTCCGTATGTGCCAAACCGATGGTTTGTGACACACCTCTACGCGTCTCTCGCTCGCTGCGCTCGTTCGAAAGCTATAGCCTAACCTAAAACCAATCCATCTTCCGTTCATTATTCGATATGGTGGTGACATGTTTCAAATTTGCGAACGTGTGGGATCGGTTGTGAGGTTGGACAAGATTTTTACGAGCGAGCGGAGCGAGCGAGCAACGGTCACAATTTCCAAGCTATACATATAACTTATATTCCCTTCCATATATATCGTGTTATTACCTAATTTTGTCAGCCATTTCGGACATCACATTGCACTGTACTATGAGGAAGGAGTACTATTTATGTGAAACTATTCATAAACTGTAAACATGTGTGGGTAGGCAATAGGATAAATACTTCCGGCTCCTCGGGCTGTTGCGAATATTTCAATGTCCGTATGTGCCAAACCGTTGGTTTATGACACACCTTTACGCGTCTCTCGCTCGGGGCGCACGCTCGAAAACTATAGCCTAACCTAAAACCAATCCATCTTGCGCTCATTATTCGATATGATGGCGACATATTTCAAATTTGCGAACGTGTCGGATCGGTTGTGAGGTTGGACTAGATTTTTTCGAGCGAGCGGAGCGAGCGAGCAACGGTCACAATTTCCAAGCTATACATATACCTTATATTGCCTTCCATATATTTCGTGTTATTACCTAATTTTGTCAGCCATTTCGGACATCACATTGCACTGTACTATGAGGGAATAGTACTATTTATGTGAAACTATTCATAAACTGTAAACATGTGTCGGTAGGCAATAGGATAAATACTTCCGGCTCCTCGGGCTGGTGCGAATATTTCAATGTCCGTATGTGCCAAACCGTTGGTTTATGACACACCTATACGCGTCTCTCGCTCGCTGCGCTCGCTCGAAAACTATAGCCTAACCTAAAACCAATCCATCTTGCGTTCATTATTCGATATGATGGCGACATATTTCAAATTTGCGAACGTGTCGGATCGGTTGTGGGGTTGGACTAGATTTTTGCGAGCGAGCGGAGCGAGCGAGCAACGGTCACAATTTCCAAGCTATACATATACCATATATTGTCTTGCATATATTTCGTGCTTGTACCTAATTTTGTCAGCCATTTCGGACATCACGTTGCACTGTACTATGAGGAAACGGTACTAATTATGTGAAACTATTGGTAAACCGTAAACATTTGTCAGAAGGCAATAGGATAAAGACTTCCGGCTCCTCGGGCTGGTGCGAATATATCAATGTCCGTATGTGCCAAACCGATGGTTTGTGACACACCTTTACGCGTCTCTCGTTCGCTGCGCTCGCACGAAAGCTATAGCCTAACCTAAAACCAATCTATCTTCCGTTCATTATTCGATATGGTGGCGACATATTTCAAATTTGCAAACGTGTGGGATCGGTTGTGAGTTTGGACTAGATTTTTACGAGCGAGCGGAGCGAGCGAGCAACGGTCACAATTTCCAAGCTATACATATACCTTATATTGCCTTCCATATATTTCGTGTTATTACCTAATTTTGTCAGCCATTTCGGACATCACATTGCACTGTACTATGAGGAAATAGTACTATTTATGTGAAACTATTCATAAACTGTAAACATGTGTCGGTAGGCAATAGGATAAATACTTCCGGCTCCTCGGGCTGGTGCGAATATTTCAATGTCCGTATGTGCCAAACCGTTGGTTTATGACACACCTATACGCGTCTCTCGCTCGCTGCGCTCGCTCGAAAACTATAGCCTAACCGAAAACCAATCCACCTTGCGTTCATTATTCGATATGATGGCGACATATTTCAAATTTGCGAACGTGTCGGATCGGTTGTGGGGTTGGACTAGATTTTTACGAGCGAGCGGAGCGAGCGAGCAACGGTCACAATTTCCAAGCTATACATATACCATATATTGTCTTGCATATATTTCGTGCTTGTACCTAATTTTGTCAGCCATTTCGGACATCACGTTGCACTGTACTATGAGGAAACGGTACTAATTATGTGAAACTATTGGTAAACCGTAAACATTTGTCAGAAGGCAATAGGATAAAGACTTCCGGCTCCTCGGGCTGGTGCGAATATATCAATGTCCGTATGTGCCAAACCGATGGTTTGTGACACACCTTTACGCGTCTCTCGTTCGCTGCGCTCGCACGAAAGCTATAGCCTAACCTAAAACCAATCCATCTTCCGTTCATTATTCGATATGGTGGCGACATATTTCAAATTTGCAAACGTGTGGGATCGGTTGTGAGTTTGGACTAGATTTTTACGAGCGAGCGGAGCGAGCGAGCAACGGTGACAATTTCCATGCTATACATATACCATATATTGTCTTGCATATATTTCGTGCTTGTACCTAATTTTGTCAGCCATTTCCGACATCACGTTGCACTGTACTATGAGGAAACGGTACTAATTATGTGAAACTATTGGTAAACCGTAAACATTTGTCAGAAGGCAATAGGATAAAGACTTCCGGCTCCTCGGGCTGGTGCGAATATATCAATGTCCGTATGTGCCAAACCGATGGTTTGTGACACACCTCTACGCGTCTCTCGCTCGCTGCGCTCGTTCGAAAACTATAGCCTAACCTAAAACCAATCCATCTTGCGTTCATTATTCGATATGATGGCGACATATTTCAAATTTGCGAACGTGTCGGATCGGTTGTGGGGTTGGACTAGATTTTTACGAGCGAGCGGAGCGAGCGAGCAACGGTCACAATTTCCAAGCTATACATATACCTTATATTGCCTTCCATATATATCGTGTTATTACCTAATTTTGTCAGCCATTTCGGACATCACGTTGCACTGTACTATGAGGAAACGGTACTAATTATGTGAAACTATTGGTAAACCGTAAACATTTGTCAGAAGGCAATAGGATAAAGACTTCCGGCTCCTCGGGCTGGTGCGAATATATCAATGTCCGTATGTGCCAAACCGATGGTTTGTGACACACCTTTACGCGTCTCTCGTTCGCCTTGCTCGCACGAAAGCCATAGCCTAACCTAAAACCAATCCATCTTCCGTTCATTATTCGATATGGTGGCGACATATTTCAAATTTGCGAACGTGTGGGATCGGTTGTGAGGTTGGACTAGATTTTTACGAGCGAGCGGGGCGAGCGAGCAACGGTCACAATTTCCAAGCTATACATAAACCTTATATTGCCTTCCATATATTTCGTGTTATTACCTAATTTTGTCAGCCATTTCGGACATCACATTGTACTGTACTATGAGGAAATAGTACTATTTATGTGAAACTATTCATAAACTGTAAACATGTTTCGGTAGGCAATAGGATAAATACTTCCGGCTCCTCGGGCTGGTGCGAATATTTCAATGTCCGTATGTGCCAAACCGTTGGTTTATGACACACCTTTACGCGTCTCTCGCTCGCGGCGCTCGCTCGAAAACTATAGCCTAACCTAAAACCAATCCATCTTGCGTTCATTATTCGATATGATGGCGACATATTTCAAATTTGCGAACGTGTCGGATCGGTTGTGAGGTTGGACTAGATTTTTACGAGCGAGCGGAGCGAGCGAGCAACGGTCACAATTTCCAAGCTATACATATACCATACATTGTCTTGCATATATTTCGAGCTTGTACCTAATTTTGTCAGCCATTTCGGACATCACGCTGCACTGTACTATGAGGAAACGGTACTAATTATGTGAAACTATTGGTAAACCGTAAACATTTGTCAGAAGGCAATAGGATAAAGACTTCCGGCTCCTCGGGCTGGTGCGAATATTTCAATGTCCGTATGTGCCAAACCGTTGGTTTGTGACACACCTTTACGCGTCTCTTGTTCGCTGCGCTCGCACGAAAGCTATAGCCTAACCTAAAACCAATCCATCTTCCGTTCATTATTCGATATGGTGGCGACATATTTCAAATTTGCGAACGTGTCGGATCGGTTGTGAGGTTGGACTAGATTTTTACGAGCGAGCGGAGCGAGCGAGCAACGGTCACAATTTCCAAGCTATACATATACCTTATATTGCCTTCCATATATTTCGTGTTATTACCTAATTTTGTCAGCCATTTCGGACATCACATTGCACTGTACTATGAGGAAATAGTACTATTTATGTGAAACTATTCATAAACTGTAAACATGTGTCGGTAGGCAATAGGATAAATACTACCGGCTCCTCGGGCTGGTGCGAATATTTCAATATCCGTATGTGCCAAACCTTTGGTTTATGGCACACCTTTACGCGTCACTCGCTCGCTGCGCTCGCTCGGATACTATAGCCTAACCTAAAACCAATCCATCTTGCGTTCATTATTCGATATGATGGCGACATATTTCAAATTTGCGAACGTGTCGTATCGGTTGTGAGGTTGGACTAGATTTTTACGAGCGAGCGGAGCGAGCGAGCAACGGTCACAATTTCCAAGCTATACATATACCATATATTGCCTTGCATATATTTCGTGTTATTACCTAATTTTGTCAGCCATTTCGGACATCACATTGCACTGTACTATGAGGACATAGTACTATTTATGTGAAACTATTCATAAACTGTAAACATTTGTCAGAAGGCAATAGGATAAAGACTTCCGGCTCCTCGGGCTGGTGCGAATATATCAATGTCCGTATGTGCCAAACCGATGGTTTGTGACACACCTTTACGCGTCTCTCGTTCGCTGCGCTCGCACGAAAGCTATAGCCTAACCTAAAACCAATCCATCTTCCGTTCATTATTCGATATGGTGGCGACATATTTCAAATTTGCGAACGTGTGGGATCGGTTGTGCGGTTGGACTAGATTTTTACGAGCGAGCGGGGCGAGCGAGCAACGGTCACAATTTCCAAGCTATACATAAACCTTATATTGCCTTCCATATATTTCGTGTTATTACCTAATTTTGTCAGCCATTTCGGACATCACATTGTACTGTACTATGAGGAAATAGTACTATTTATGTGAAACTATTCATAAACTGTAAACATGTTTCGGTAGGCAATAGGATAAATACTTCCGGCTCCTCGGGCTGGTGCGAATATTTCAATGTCCGTATGTGCCAAACCGTTGGTTTATGACACACCTTTACGCGTCTCTCGCTCGCGGCGCTCGCTCGAAAACTATAGCCTAACCTAAAACCAATCCATCTTGCGTTCATTATTCGATATGATGGCGACATATTTCAAATTTGCGAACGTGTCGGATCGGTTGTGAGGTTGGACTAGATTTTTACGAGCGAGCGGAGCGAGCGAGCAACGGTCACAATTTCCAAGCTATACATATACCATACATTGTCTTGCATATATTTCGAGCTTGTACCTAATTTTGTCAGCCATTTCGGACATCACGCTGCACTGTACTATGAGGAAACGGTACTAATTATGTGAAACTATTGGTAAACCGTAAACATTTGTCAGAAGGCAATAGGATAAAGACTTCCGGCTCCTCGGGCTGGTGCGAATATTTCAATGTCCGTATGTGCCAAACCGTTGGTTTGTGACACACCTTTACGCGTCTCTTGTTCGCTGCGCTCGCACGAAAGCTATAGCCTAACCTAAAACCAATCCATCTTCCGTTCATTATTCGATATGGTGGCGACATATTTCAAATTTGCGAACGTGTCGGATCGGTTGTGAGGTTGGACTAGATTTTTACGAGCGAGCGGAGCGAGCGAGCAACGGTCACAATTTCCAAGCTATACATATACCTTATATTGCCTTCCATATATTTCGTGTTATTACCTAATTTTGTCAGCCATTTCGGACATCACATTGCACTGTACTATGAGGAAATAGTACTATTTATGTGAAACTATTCATAAACTGTAAACATGTGTCGGTAGGCAATAGGATAAATACTACCGGCTCCTCGGGCTGGTGCGAATATTTCAATATCCGTATGTGCCAAACCTTTGGTTTATGGCACACCTTTACGCGTCACTCGCTCGCTGCGCTCGCTCGGATACTATAGCCTAACCTAAAACCAATCCATCTTGCGTTCATTATTCGATATGATGGCGACATATTTCAAATTTGCGAACGTGTCGTATCGGTTGTGAGGTTGGACTAGATTTTTACGAGCGAGCGGAGCGAGCGAGCAACGGTCACAATTTCCAAGCTATACATATACCATATATTGCCTTGCATATATTTCGTGTTATTACCTAATTTTGTCAGCCATTTCGGACATCACATTGCACTGTACTATGAGGACATAGTACTATTTATGTGAAACTATTCATAAACTGTAAACATTTGTCAGAAGGCAATAGGATAAAGACTTCCGGCTCCTCGGGCTGGTGCGAATATATCAATGTCCGTATGTGCCAAACCGATGGTTTGTGACACACCTTTACGCGTCTCTCGTTCGCTGCGCTCGCACGAAAGCTATAGCCTAACCTAAAACCAATCCATCTTCCGTTCATTATTCGATATGGTGGCGACATATTTCAAATTTGCGAACGTGTGGGATCGGTTGTGCGGTTGGACTAGATTTTTACGAGCGAGCGGAGCGAGCGAGCAACGGTCACAATTTCCAAGCTATACATATACCTTATATTGCCTTCCACATATTTCGTGTTATTACCTAATTTTGTCAGCCATTTCGGACATCACATTGCACTGTACTATGAGGAAATAGTACTATTTATGTGAAACTATTCATAAACTGTAAACATGTGTCGGTAGGCAATAAGATATATACTTCCGGCTCCTCGGGCTGGTGCGAATATTTCAATGTCCGTATGTGCCAAACCGTTGGTTTATGACACACTGATACGCGTCTCTGGCTCGCGGCGCTCGCTCGAAAACTATAGCCTAACCTAAAACCAATCCATCTTGCGTTCATTATTCGATATGATGGCGACATATTTGAAATTTGCGAACTTTTCGGATCGGTTGTTTGGTTGGACTAGATTTTTACGAGCGAGCGGAGCGAGCGAGCAACGGTCACAATTTCCAAGCTATACATATACCATATATTGTCTTGCATATATTTCGTGCTTGTACCTAATTTTGTCAGCCATTTCGGACATCACGTTGCACTGTACTATGAGGAAACGGTACTAATTATGTGAGACTATTGGTAAACCGTAAACATTTGTCAGAAGGCAATAGGATAAAGACTTCCGGCTCCTCGGGCTGGTGCGAATATATCAATGTCCGTATGTGCCAAACCGATGGTTTGTGACACACCTTTACGCGTCTCTCGTTCGCTGCGCTCGCACGAAAGCTATAGCCTAACCTAAAACCAATCCATCTTCCGTTCATTATTCGATATGGTGGCGACATATTTCAAATTTGCGAACGTGTCGGATCGGTTGTGAGGTTGGACTAGATTTTTTCGAGCGAGCGGAGCGAGCGAGCAACGATCACAATTTCCAACCTATACATACACCTTATATCGCCTTGCATATATGTCGTGTTATTACCTAATTCTGTCAGCCATTTCGGACATCACGTTGCTTTGTACTATGTGGAAATAGTGCTATTTATGTGAAACTATTCATAAACTGTAAACATGTGTCGGTAGGCAATAGGATAAATACTTCCGGCTCCTCGGGCTGGTGCGAATATTTCAATGTCCGTATGTGCCAAACCGTTGGTTTATGACACACCTTTACGCGTCTCTCGCTCGCGGCGCTCGCTCGAAAACTATAGCCTAACCTAAAACCAATCCATCTTGCGTTCATTATTCGATATGATGGCGACATATTTCAAATTTGCGAACGTGTCGGATCGGTTGTGAGGTTGGACTAGATTTTTACGAGCGAGCGGAGCGAGCGAGCAACGG
This sequence comes from Bombus affinis, assembly GCF_024516045.1. Lineage (NCBI taxonomy): Eukaryota > Metazoa > Arthropoda > Insecta > Hymenoptera > Apidae > Bombus > Bombus affinis. The sequence goes on from NW_026109072.1 coordinate 16,146, forward strand.
TCACAATTTCCAAGCTATACATATACCATATATTGTCTTGCATATATTTCGAGCTTGTACCTAATTTTGTCAGCCATTTCGGACATCACGCTGCACTGTACTATGAGGAAACGGTACTAATTATGTGAAACTATTGGTAAACCGTAAACATTTGCCAGAAGGCAATAGGATAAAGACTTCCGGCTCCTCGGGCTGGTGCGAATATTTCAATGTCCGTATGTGCCAAACCGTTGGTTTGTGACACACCTTTACGCGTCTCTCGTTCGCTGCGCTCGCACGAAAGCTATAGCCTAACCTAAAACCAATCCATCTTCCGTTCATTATTCGATATGGTGGCGACATATTTCAAATTTGCGAACGTGTCGGATCGGTTGTGAGGTTGGACTAGATTTTTACGAGCGAGCGGAGCGAGCGAGCAACGGTCAAAATTTCCAAGCTATACATATACCTTATATTGCCTTCCATATATTTCGTGTTATTACCTAATTTTGTCAGCCATTTCGGACATCACATTGCACTGTACTATGAGGAAATAGTACTATTTATGTGAAACTATTCATAAACTGTAAACATGTGTCGGTAGGCAATAGGATAAATACTTCCGGCTCCTCGGGCTGGTGCGAATATTTCAATGTCCGCATGTGCCAAACCGTTGGTTTATGACACACCTTTACGCGTCTCTCGCTCGCGGCGCTCGCTCGAAAACTATAGCCTAACCTAAAACCAATCCATCTTGCGTTCATTATTCGATATGATGGCGACATATTTCAAATTTGCGAACGTGTCGGATCGGTTCTGAGGTTGGACTAGATTTTTACGAGCGAGCGGAGCGAGCGAGCAACGGTCACAATTTCCAAGCTATACATATACCATATATTGTCTTGCATATATTTCGAGGTTGTACCTAATTTTGTCAGCCATTTCGGACATCACGCTGCACTGTACTATGAGGAAACGGTACTAATTATGTGAAACTATTGGTAAACCGTAAACATTTGTCAGAAGGCAATAGGATAAAGACTTCCGGCTCCTCGGGCTGGTGCGAATATTTCAATATCCGTATGTGCCAAACCTTTGGTTTATGACACACCTTTACGCGTCTCTCGCTCGCTGCGCTCGCTCGGATACTATAGCCTAACCTAAAACCAATCCATCTTGCGTTCATTATTCGATATGGTGGCGACATATTTCAAATTTGCGAACGTGTGGGATCGGTTGTGAGGTTGGACTAGATTTTTACGAGCGAGCGGAGCGAGCGAGCAACGGTCACAATTTCCAAGCTATACATATACCTTATATTGCCTTCCATATATTTCGTGTTATTACCTAATTTTGTCAGCCATTTCGGACATCACATTGCACTGTACTATGAGGAAATAGTACTATTTATGTGAAACTATTCATAAACTGTAAACATGTGTCGGTAGGCAATAGGATAAATACTTCCGGCTCCTCGGGCTGGTGCGAATATTTCAATGTCCGTATGTGCCAAACCGTTGGTTTATGACACACCTATACGCGTCTCTCGCTCGCTGCGCTCGCTCGAAAACTATAGCCTAACCTAAAACCAATCCATCTTCCGTTCATTATTCGATATGGTGGCGACATATTTCAAATTTGCGAACGTGTGGGATCGGTTGTGAGGTTGGACTAGATTTTTACGAGCGAGCGGAGCGAGCGAGCAACGGTCACAATTTCCAAGCTATACATAAACCTTATATTGCCTTCCATATATTTCGTGTTATTACCTAATTTTGTCAGCCATTTCGGACATCACATTGCACTGTACTATGAGGAAATAGTACTATTTATGTGAAACTATTCATAAACTGTAAACATGTGTCGGTAGGCAATAGGATAAAGACTTCCGGCTCCTCGGGCTGGTGCGAATATATCAATGTCCGTATGTGCCAAACCGATGGTTTGTGACACACCTTTACGCGTCTCTCGTTCGCTGCGCTCGCACGAAAGCTATAGCCTAACCTAAAACCAATCCATCTTCCGTTCATTATTCGATATGGTGGCGACATATTTCAAATTTGCGAACGTGTCGGATCGGTTGTGAGGTTGGACTAGATTTTTTCGAGCGAGCGGAGCGAGCGAGCAACGATCACAATTTCCAACCTATACATACACCTTATATCGCCTTGCATATATGTCGTGTTATTACCTAATTCTGTCAGCCATTTCGGACATCACGTTGCATTGTACTATGTGGAAATAGTGCTATTTATGTGAAACTATTCATAAACTGTAAACATGTGTCGGTAGGCAATAGGATAAATACTTCCGGCTCCTCGGGCTGGTGCGAATATTTCAATGTCCGTATGTGCCAAACCGTTGGTTTATGACACACCTTTACGCGTCTCTCGCTCGCGGCGCTCGCTCGAAAACTATAGCCTAACCTAAAACCAATCCATCTTGCGTTCATTATTCGATATGATGGCGACATATTTCAAATTTGCGAACGTGTCGGATCGGTTGTGAGGTTGGACTAGATTTTTACGAGCGAGCGGAGCGAGCGAGCAACGGTCACAATTTCCAAGCTATACATATACCATATATTGTCTTGCATATATTTCGAGCTTGTACCTAATTTTGTCAGCCATTTCGGACATCACGCTGCACTGTACTATGAGGAAACGGTACTAATTATGTGAAACTATTGGTAAACCGTAAACATTTGCCAGAAGGCAATAGGATAAAGACTTCCGGCTCCTCGGGCTGGTGCGAATATTTCAATGTCCGTATGTGCCAAACCGTTGGTTTGTGACACACCTTTACGCGTCTCTCGTTCGCTGCGCTCGCACGAAAGCTATAGCCTAACCTAAAACCAATCCATCTTCCGTTCATTATTCGATATGGTGGCGACATATTTCAAATTTGCGAACGTGTCGGATCGGTTGTGAGGTTGGACTAGATTTTTACGAGCGAGCGGAGCGAGCGAGCAACGGTCAAAATTTCCAAGCTATACATATACCTTATATTGCCTTCCATATATTTCGTGTTATTACCTAATTTTGTCAGCCATTTCGGACATCACATTGCACTGTACTATGAGGAAATAGTACTATTTATGTGAAACTATTCATAAACTGTAAACATGTGTCGGTAGGCAATAGGATAAATACTTCCGGCTCCTCGGGCTGGTGCGAATATTTCAATGTCCGCATGTGCCAAACCGTTGGTTTATGACACACCTTTACGCGTCTCTCGCTCGCGGCGCTCGCTCGAAAACTATAGCCTAACCTAAAACCAATCCATCTTGCGTTCATTATTCGATATGATGGCGACATATTTCAAATTTGCGAACGTGTCGGATCGGTTGTGAGGTTGGACTAGATTTTTACGAGCGAGCGGAGCGAGCGAGCAACGGTCACAATTTCCAAGCTATACATATACCATATATTGTCTTGCATATATTTCGAGGTTGTACCTAATTTTGTCAGCCATTTCGGACATCACGCTGCACTGTACTATGAGGAAACGGTACTAATTATGTGAAACTATTGGTAAACCGTAAACATTTGTCAGAAGGCAATAGGATAAAGACTTCCGGCTCCTCGGGCTGGTGCGAATATTTCAATGTCCGTATGTGCCAAACCGTTGGTTTGTGACACACCTTTACGCGTCTCTCGTTCGCTGCGCTCGCACGAAAGCTATAGCCTAACATAAAACCAATCCATCTTCCGTTCATAATTCGATATGATGGCGACATATTTCAAATTTGCGAACGTGTCGGATCGGTTGTGAGGTTGGACTAGATTTTTACGAGCGAGCGGAGCGAGCGAGCAACGGTCACAATTTCCAAGCTATACATATACCATATATTGTCTTGCATATATTTCGAGCTTGTACCTAATTTTGTCAGCCATTTCGGACATCACGCTGCACTGTACTATGAGGAAACGGTACTAATTATGTGAAATTATTGGTAAACTGTAAACATGTGTCGGTAGGCAATAAGATTAATACTTCCGGCTCCTCGGGCTGGTGCGAATATTTCAATGTCCGTATGTGCCAAACCGTTGGTTTATGACACACCTATAGGTGTCTCTCGCTCGCTGCGCTCGCTCGAAAACTATAGCCTAACCTAAAACCAATCCATCTTCCGTTCATTATTCGATATGGTGGCGACATTTTTCAAATTTGCGAACGTGTGGGATCGGTTGTGAGCTTGGACCAGATTTTTACGAGCGAGCGGAGCGAGCGTGCAACGGTCACAGTTTCCAAGCTATACATATACCTTATATTGCCTTGCTTATATTTCGTGCTAGTACCTAATTTTGTCAGCGATTTCGGACATCACATTGCTCTGTACTATGAGGAAACGGTACTAATTATGTGAAACTATTGGTAAACCGTAAACATTTGTCAGAAGGCAATAGGATAAAGACTTCCGGCTCCTCGGGCTGGTGCGAATATATCAATGTCCGTAAGTGCCAAACCGATGGTTTGTGACACACCTTTACGCGTCTCTCGCTCGCTGCGCTCGCACGATAGCTATAGCCTAACCTAAAACCAATCCATCTTCCGTTCATTATTCGATATGGTGGCGACATATTTCAAATTTGCGAACGTGTCGGATCGGTTGTGAGGTTGGACTAGATTTTTTCGAGCGAGCGGAGCGAGCGAGCAACGATCACAATTTCCAACCTATACATACACCTTATATTGCCTTGCATATATGTCGTGCTATTACCTAATTTTGTCAGCCATTTCGGACATCACATTGCATTGTACTATGTGGATATAGTACTATTTATGTGAAACTATTCATAAACTGTAAACATGTGTCGGTAGGCAATAGGATAAATACTTCCGGGTCCTCGGGCTGGTGCGAATATTTAAATATCCGTATGTGCCAAACCTTTGGTTTATGACACACCTTTACGCGTCTCTCGCTCGCTGCGCTCGCTCGGATACTATAGCCTAACCTAAAACCAATCCATCTTGCGTTCATTATTCGATATGATGGCGACATATTTCAAATTTGCGAACGTGTCGTATCGGTTGTGAGGTTGGACTAGATTTTTACGAGCGAGCGGAGCGAGCGAGCAACGGTCACAATTTCCAAGCTATACATATACCATATATTGCCTTGCATATATTTCGTGTTATTACCTAATTTTGTCAGCCATTTCGGACATCACATTGCACTGTACTATGAGGACATAGTACTATTTATGTGAAACTATTCATAAACTGTAAACATTTGTCAGAAGGCAATAGGATAAAGACTTCCGGCTCCTCGGGCTGGTGCGAATATATCAATGTCCGTATGTGCCAAACCGATGGTTTGTGACACACCTTTACGCGTCTCTCGTTCGCTGCGCTCGCACGAAAGCTATAGCCTAACCTAAAACCAATCCATCTTCCGTTTATTATTCGATATGGTGGCGACATATTTCAAATTTGCGAACGTGTGGGATCGGTTGTGCGGTTGGACTAGATTTTTACGAGCGAGCGGAGCGAGCGAGCAACGGTCACAATTTCCAAGCTATACATATACCTTATATTGCCTTCCATATATTTCGTGTTATTACCTAATTTTGTCAGCCATTTCGGACATCACATTGCAGTGTACTATGAGGAAATAATACCATTTATGTGAAACTATTCATAAACTGTAAACATGTGTCGGTAGGCAATAAGATAAATACTTCCGGCTCCTCGGGCTGGTGCGAATATTTCAATGTCCGTATGTGCCAAACCGTTGGTTTATGACACACCGATACGCGTCTCTGGCTCGCGGCGCTCGCTCGAAAACTATAGCCTAACCTAAAACCAATCCATCTTGCGTTCATTATTCGATATGATTGCGACATATTTCAAATTTGCGAACGTTTCGGATCGGTTGTGGGGTTGGACTAGATTTTTACGAGCGAGCGGAGCGAGCGAGCAACGGTCACAATTTCCAAGCTATACATATACCATATATTGTCTTGCATATATTTCGTGCTTGTACCTAATTTTGTCAGCCATTTCGGACATCACGTTGCACTGTACTATGAGGAAACGGTACTAATTATGTGAGACTATTGGTAAACCGTAAACATTTGTCAGAAGGCAATAGGATAAAGACTTCCGGCTCCTCGGGCTGGTGCGAATATATCAATGTCCGTATGTGCCAAACCGATGGTTTGTGACACACCTTTACGCGTCTCTCGTTCGCTGCGCTCGCACGAAAGCTATAGCCTAACCTAAAACCAATCCATCTTCCGTTCATTATTCGATATGGTGGCGACATATTTCAAATTTGCGAACGTGTCGGATCGGTTGTGAGGTTGGACTAGATTTTTTCGAGCGAGCGGAGCGAGCGAGCAACGATCACAATTTCCAACCTATACATACACCTTATATCGCCTTGCATATATGTCGTGTTATTACCTAATTCTGTCAGCCATTTCGGACATCACGTTGCATTGTACTATGTGGAAATAGTGCTATTTATGTGAAACTATTCATAAACTGTAAACATGTGTCGGTAGGCAATAAGATAAATACTTCCGGCTCCTCGGGCTGGTGCGAATATTTCAATGTCCGTATGTGCCAAACCGTTGGTTTATGACACACCGATACGCGTCTCTGGCCCGCGGCGCTCGATCGAAAACTATAGCCTAACCTAAAACCAATCCATCTTGCGTTCATTATTCGATATGATGGCGACATGTTTCAAATTTGCGAACGTTTCGGATCGGTTGTGGGGTTGGACTAGATTTTTACGAGCGAGCGGAGCGAGCGAGCAACGGTCACAATTTCCAAGCTATACATATACCATATATTGTCTTGCATATATTTCGTGCTTGTACCTAATTTTGTCAGCCATTTCGGACATCACGTTGCACTGTAATATGAGGAAACGGTACTAATTATGTGAGACTATTGGTAAACCGTAAACATTTGTCAGAAGGCAATAGGATAAAGACTTCCGGCTCCTCGGGCTGGTGCGAATATATCAATGTCCGTATGTGCCAAACCGATGGTTTGTGACACACCTTTACGCGTCTCTCGTTCGCTGCGCTCGCACGAAAGCTATAGCCTAACCTAAAACCAATCCATCTTCCGTTCATTATTCGATATGGTGGCGGCATATTTCAAATTTGCGAACGTGTCGGATCGGTTGTGAGGTTGGACTAGATTTTTTCGAGCGAGCGGAGCGAGCGAGCAACGATCACAATTTCCAACCTATACATACACCTTATATCGCCTTGCATATATGTCGTGTTATTACCTAATTCTGTCAGCCATTTCGGACATCACGTTGCATTGTACTATGTGGAAATAGTGCTATTTATGTGAAACTATTCATAAACTGTAAACATGTGTCGGTAGGCAATAGGATAAATACTTCCGGCTCCTCGGGCTGGTGCGAATATTTCAATGTCCGTATGTGCCAAACCGTTGGTTTATGACACATCTTTACGCGTCTCTCGCTCGCGGCGCTCGCTCGAAAACTATAGCCTAACCTAAAACCAATCCATCTTGCGTTCATTATTCGATATGATGGCGACATATTTCAAATTTGCGAACGTGTCGGATCGGTTGTGAGGTTGGACTAGATTTTTACGAGCGAGCGGAGCGAGCGAGCAACGGTCACAATTTCCAAGCTATACATATACCTTATATTGCCTTCCATATATTTCGTGTTATTACCTAATTTTGTCAGCCATTTCGGACATCACATTGCACTGTACTATGAGGAAATAGTACTATTTATGTGAAACTATTCATAAACTGTAAACATGTGTCGGTAGGCAATAGGATAAATACTTCCGGCTCCTCGGGCTGGTGCGAATATTTCAATGTCCGTATGTGCCAAACCGTTGGTTTATGACACACCTATACGCGTCTCTCGCTCGCTGCGCTCGCTCGAAAACTATAGCCTAACCTAAAACCAATCCACCTTGCGTTCATTATTCGATATGATGGCGACATATTTCAAATTTGCGAACGTGACGGATCGGTTGTGGGGTTGGACTAGATTTTTACGAGCGAGCGGAGCGAGCGAGCAACGGTCACAATTTCCAAGCTATACATATACCATGTAATGCCTTGCATATATTTCGAGCTTGTATCTAATTTTGTCAGCCATTTCGGACATCACATTGCACTGTACTATGAGGAAATAGTACTATTTATGTGAAACTATTCATAAACTGTAAACATGTGTCGGTAGGCAATAGGATAAATACTTCCGGCTCCTCGGGCTGGTGCGAATATTTCAATGTCCGTATGTGCCAAACCGTTGGTTTATGACACACCTATACGCGTCTCTCGCTCGCTGCGCTCGCTCGAAAACTATAGCCTAACCTAAAACCAATCCATCTTCCGTTCATTATTCGATATGGTGGCGACATATTTCAAATTTGCGAACGTGTCGGATCGGTTGTGAGGTTGGACTAGATTTTCACGAGCGAGCGGAGCGAGCGAGCAACGGTCACAATTTCCAAGCTATACATATACCTTATATTGCCTTCCATATATTTCGTGTTATTACCTAATTTTGTCAGCCATTTCGGACATCACATTGCACTGTACTATGAGGAAATAGTACTATTTATGTGAAACTATTCATAAACTGTAAACATGTGTCGGTAGGCAATAGGATAAATACTTCCGGCTCCTCGGGCTGGAGCGAATATTTCAATATCCGTATGTGCCAAACCTTTGGTTTATGACACACCTTTACGCGTCTCTCGCTCGCTGCGCTCGCTCGGATACTATAGCCTAACCTAAAACCAATCCATCTTGCGTTCATTATTCGATATGATGGCGACATATTTCAAATTTGCGAACGTGTCGTATCGGTTGTGAGGTTGGACTAGATTTTTACGAGCGAGCGGAGCGAGCGAGCAACGGTCACAATTTCCCAGCTATACATATACCATATATTGCCTTGCATATATTTCGTGTTATTACCTAATTTTGTCAGCCATTTCGGACATCACATTGCACTGTACTATGAGGACATAGTACTATTTATGTGAAACTATTCATAAACTGTAAACATTTGTCAGAAGGCAATAGGATAAAGACTTCCGGCTCCTCGGGCTGGTGCGAATATATCAATGTCCGTATGTGCCAAACCGATGGTTTGTGACACACCTTTAAGCGTCTCTCGTTCGCTGCGCTCGCACGAAAGCTATAGCCTAACCTAAAACCAATCCATCTTCCGTTCATTATTCGATATGGTGGGGACATATTTCAAATTTGCGAACGTGTGGGATCGGTTGTGCGGTTGGACTAGATTTTTACGAGCGAGCGGAGCGAGCGAGCAACGGTCACAATTTCCAAGCTATACATATACCTTATATTGCCTTCCATATATTTCGTGTTATTACCTAATTTTGTCAGCCATTTCGGACATCACATTGCAGTGTACTATGAGGAAATAGTACTATTTATGTGAAACTATTCATAAACTGTAAACATGTGTCGGTAGGCAATAAGATAAATACTTCCGGCTCCTCGGGCTGGTGCGAATATTTCAATGTCCGTATGTGCCAAACCGTTGGTTTATGACACACCGATACGCGTCTCTGGCTCGCGGCGCTCGCTCGAAAACTATAGCCTAACCTAAAACCAATCCATCTTGCGTTCATTATTCGATATGATGGCGACATATTTCAAATTTGCGAACGTTTCGGATCGGTTGTGGGGTTGGACTAGATTTTTACGAGCGAGCGGAGCGAGCGAGCAACGGTCACAATTTCCAAGCTATACATATACCATATATTGTCTTGCATATATTTCGTGCTTGTACCTAATTTTGTCAGCCATTTCGGACATCACGTTGCACTGTACTATGAGGAAACGGTACTAATTATGTGAGACTATTGGTAAACCGTAAACATTTGTCAGAAGGCAATAGGATAAAGACTTCCGGCTCCTCGGGCTGGTGCGAATATATCAATGTCCGTATGTGCCAAACCGATGGTTTGTGACACTCCTTTACGCGTAACTCGTTCGCTGCGCTCGCACGAAAGCTATAGTCTAACCTAAAACCAATCCAACTTCCGTTCATTATTCGATATGGTGGCGACATATTTCAAATTTGCGAACGTGTCGGATCGGTTGTGAGGTTGGACTAGATTTTTTCGAGCGAGCGGAGCGAGCGAGCAACGATCACAATTTCCAACCTATACATACACCTTATATCGCCTTGCATATATGTCGTGTTATTACCTAATTCTGTCAGCCATTTCGGACATCACGTTGCATTGTACTATGTGGAAATAGTGCTATTTATGTGAAACTATTCATAAACTGTAAACATGTGTCGGTAGGCAATAAGATAAATACTTCCGGCTCCTCGGGCTGGTGCGAATATTTCAATGTCCGTATGTGCCAAACCGTTGGTTTATGACACACCGATACGCGTCTCTGGCTCGCGGCGGTCGATCGAAAACTATAGCCTAACCTAAAACCAATCCATCTTGCGTTCATTATTCGATATGATGGCGACATATTTCAAATTTGCGAACGTTTCGGATCGGTTGTGGGGTTGGACTAGATTTTTACGAGCGAGCGGAGCGAGCGAGCAACGGTCACAATTTCCAAGCTATACATATACCATATATTGTCTTGCATATATTTCGTGCTTGTACCTAATTTTGTCAGCCATTTCGGACATCACGTTGCACTGTAATATGAGGAAACGGTACTAATTATGTGAGACTATTGGTAAACCGTAAACATTTGTCAGAAGGCAATAGGATAAAGACTTCCGGCTCCTCGGGCTGGTGCGAATATATCAATGTCCGTATGTACCAAACCGATGGTTTGTGACACACCTTTACGCGTCTCTCGTTCGCTGCGCTCGCACGAAAGCTATAGCCTAACCTAAAACCAATCCATCTTCCGTTCATTATTCGATATGGTGGCGGCATATTTCAAATTTGCGAACGTGTGGGATCGGTTGTGCGGTTGGACTAGATTTTTACGAGCGAGCGGAGCGAGCGAGCAACGGTCACAATTTCCAAGCTATACATATACCTTATATTGCCTTCCATATATTTCGTGTTATTACCTAATTTTGTCAGCCATTTCGGACATCACGTTGCATTGTACTATGTGGAAATAGTGCTAATTATGTGAAACTATTCATAAACTGTAAACATGTGTCGGTAGGCAATAGGATAAATACTTCCGGCTCCTCGGGCTGGTGCGAATATTTCAATGTCCGTATGTGCCAAACCGTTGGTTTATGACACACCTTTACGCGTCTCTCGCTCGCGGCGCTCGCTCGAAAACTATAGCCTAACCTAAAACCAATCCATCTTGCGTTCATTATTCGATATGATGGCGACATATTTCAAATTTGCGAACGTGTCGGATCGGTTGTGAGGTTGGACTAGATTTTTACGAGCGAGCGGAGCGAGCGAGCAACGGTCACAATTTCCAAGCTATACATATACCATATATTTTCTTGCATATATTTCGAGCTTGTACCTAATTTTGTCAGCCATTTCGGACATCACGCTGCACTGTACTATGAGGAAACGGTACTAATTATGTGAAACTATTGGTAAACCGTAAACATTTGTCAGAAGGCAATAGGATAAAGACTTCCGGCTCCTCGGGCTGGTGCGATTATTTCAATGTCCGTATGTGCCAAACCGTTGGTTTGTGACACACCTTTACGCGTCTCTCGTTCGCTGCGCTCGCACGAAAGCTATAGCCTAACCTAAAACCAATCCATCTTCCGTTCATTATTCGATATGGTGGCGACATATTTCAAATTTGCGAACGTGTCGGATCGGTTGTGAGGTTGGACTAGATTTTTACGAGCGAGCGGAGCGAGCGAGCAACGGTCACAATTTCCAAGCTATACATATACCTTATATTGCCTTCCATATATTTCGTGTTATTACCTAATTTTGTCAGCCATTTCGGACATCACATTGCACTGTACTATGAGGAAATAGTACTATTTATGTGAAACTATTCATAAACTGTAAACATGTGTCGGTAGGCAATAGGATAAATACTTCCGGCTCCTCGGGCTGGTGCGAATATTTCAATGTCCGTATGTGCCAAACCGTTGGTTTATGACACACCTATACGCGTCTCTCGCTCGCTGCGCTCGCTCGAAAACTATAGCCTAACCTAAAACCAATCCACCTTGCGTTCATTATTCGATATGATGGCGACATATTTCAAATTTGCGAACGTGTCGGATCGTTTGTGGGGTTGGACTAGATTTTTACGAGCGAGCGGAGCGAGCGAGCAACGGTCACAATTTCCAAGCTATACATATACCATGTAATGCCTTGCATATATTTCGAGCTTGTATCTAATTTTGTCAGCCATTTCGGACATCACATTGCACTGTACTATGAGGAAATAGTACTATTTATGTGAAACTATTCATGAACTGTAAACATGTGTCGGTAGGCAATAGGATAAATACTTCCGGCTCCTCGGGCTGGTGCGAATATTTCAATGTCCGTATGTGCCAAACCTTTGGTTTATGACACACCTTTACGCGTCTCTCGCTCGCTGCGCTCGCTCGGATACTATAGCCTAACCTAAAACCAATCCATCTTGCGTTCATTATTCGATATGATGGCGACATATTTCAAATTTGCGAACGTGTCGTATCGGTTGTGAGGTTGGACTAGATTTTTACGAGCGAGCGGAGCGAGCGAGCAACGGTCACAATTTCCAAGCTATACATATACCATATATTGCCTTGCATATATTTCGTGTTATTACCTAATTTTGTCAGCCATTTCGGACATCACATTGCACTGTACTATGAGGACATAGTACTATTTATGTGAAACTATTCATAAACTGTAGACATTTGTCAGAAGGCAATAGGATAAAGACTTCCGGCTCCTCGGGCTGGTGCGAATATATCAATGTCCGTATGTGCCAAACCGATGGTTTGTGACACACCTTTACGCGTCTCTCGTTCGCTGCGCTCGCACGAAAGCTATAGCCTAACCTAAAACCAATCCATCTTCCGTTCATTATTCGATATGGTGGCGACATATTTTAAATTTGCGAACGTGTGGGATCGGTTGTGCGGTTGGACTAGATTTTTACGAGCGAGCGGAGCGAGCGAGCAACGGTCACAATTTCCAAGCTATACATATACCTTATATTGCCTTCCATATATTTCGTGTTATTACCTAATTTTGTCAGCCATTTCGGACATCACATTGCACTGTACTATGAGGAAATAGTACTATTAATGTGAAACTATTCATAAACTGTAAACATGTGTCGGTAGGCAATAAGATAAATACTTCCGGCTCCTCGGGCTGGTGCGAATATTTCAATGTCCGTATCTGCCAAACCGTTGGTTTATGACACACCGATACGCGTCTCTGGCTCGCGGCGCTCGCTCGAAAACTATAGCCTAACCTAAAACCAATCCATCTTGCGTTCATTATTCGATATGATGGCGACATATTTCAAATTTGCGAACGTTTCGGATCGGTTGTGGGGTTGGACTAGATTTTTACGAGCGAGCGGAGCGAGCGAGCAACGGTCAAAATTTCCAAGCTATACATATACCATATATTGTCTTGCATATATGTCGTGTTATTACCTAATTCTGTCAGCCATTTCGGACATCACGTTGCACTGTACTATGAGGAAACGGTACTAATTATGTGAGACTATTGGTAAACCGTAAACATTTGTCAGAAGGCAATAGGATAAAGACTTCCGGCTCCTCGGGCTGGTGCGAATATATCAATGTCCGTATGTGCCAAACCGATGGTTTGTGACACACCTTTACGCGTCTCTCGTTCGCTGCGCTCGCACGAAAGCTATAGCCTAACCTAAAACCAATCCATCTTCCGTTCATTATTCGATATGGTGGCGACATATTTCAAATTTGCGAACGTGTCGGATCGGTTGTGAGGTTGGACTAGATTTTTTCGAGCGAGCGGAGCGAGCGAGCAACGATCACAATTTCCAACCTATACATACACCTTATATCGCCTTGCATATATGTCGTGTTATTACCTAATTCTGTCAGCCATTTCGGACATCACGTTGCATTGTACTATGTGGAAATAGTGCTCTTTATGTGAAACTATTCATAAACCGTAAACATTTGTCAGAAGGCAATAAGATAAATACTTCCGGCTCCTCGGGCTGGTGCGAATATTTCAATGTCCGTATGTGCCAAACCGTTGGTTTATGACACACCGATACGCGTCTCTGGCTCGCGGCGCTCGCTCGAAAACTATAGCCTAACCTAAAACCAATCCATCTTGCGTTCATTATTCGATATGATGGCGACATATTTCAAATTTGGGAACGTTTCGGATCGGTTGTCGGGTTGGACTAGATTTTTACGAGCGAGCGGAGCGAGCGAGCAACGGTCACAATTTCCAAGCTATACATATACCATATATTGTCTTGCATATATTTCGTGCTTGTACCTAATTTTGTCAGCCATTTCGGACATCACGTTGCACTGTACTATGACGAAACGGTACTAATTATGTGAGACTATTGGTAAACCGTAAACATTTGTCAGAAGGCAATAGGATAAAGACTTCCGGATCCTCGGGCTGGTGCGAATATATCAATGTCCGTATGTGCCAAACCGATGGTTTGTGACACACCTTTACGCGTCTCTCGTTCGCTGCGCTCGCACGAAAGCTATAGCCTAACCTAAAACCAATCCATCTTCCGTTCATTATTCGATATGGTGGCGACATATTTCAAATTTGCGAACGTGTCGGATCGGTTGTGAGGTTGGACTAGATTTTTACGAGCGAGCGGAGCGAGCGAGCAACGGTCACAATTTCCAAGCTATACATATACCTTATATTGCCTTCCATATATTTCGTGTTATTACCTAATTTTGTCAGCCATTTCGGACATCACATTGCACTGTACTATGAGGACATAGAACTATTTATGTGAAACTATTCATAAACTGTAAACATTTGTCAGAAGGCAATAGGATAAAGACTTCCGGCTCCTCGGGCTGGTGCGAATATATCAATGTCCGTATGTGCCAAACCGATGGTTTGTGACACACCTTTACGCGTCTCTCGTTCGCTGCGCTCGCACGAAAGCTATAGCCTAACCTAAAACCAATCCATCTTCCGTTCATTATTCGATATGGTGGCGACATATTTCAAATTTGCGAACGTGTCGGATCGGTTGTGAGGTTGGACTAGATTTTTTCGAGCGAGCGGAGCGAGCGAGCAACGATCACAATTTCCAAGCTATACATATACCATATATTGCCTTGCATATATTTCGTGCTAGTACCTAATTGTGTCAGCCATTTCGGACATCACATTGCACTGTACTATGTGGAAATAGTACTATTTATGTGAAACGATTCATAAACTGTAAACATGTGTCGGTAGGCAATAGGATAAATACTTCCGGCTCCTCGGGCTGGTGCGAATATTTCAATGTCCGTATGTGCCAAACCGTTGGTTTATGACACACCTATACGCGTCTCTCGCTCGCTGCGCTCGCTCGAAAACTATAGCATAACCTAAAACCAATCCATCTTGCGTTCATTATTCGATATGATGGCGACATATTTCAAATTTGCGAACGTGTCGGATCGGTTGTGGGGTTGGACTAGATTTTTACGAGCGAGCGGAGCGAGCGAGCAACGGTCACAATTTCCAAGCTATACATATACCTTATATTGCCTTGCATATATTTCGTGCTAGTACCTAACTTTGTCAGCCATTTCGGACATCACACTGCACTGTACTATGTGGAAATAGTACTATTTATGTGAAGCTATTCATAAACTGTAAACATGTGTCGGTAGGCAATAGGATAAATACTTCCGGCTACTCGGGCTGGTGCGAATATTTCAATGTCCGTATGTGCCAAACCGTTCGTTTATGACACACCTTTACGCGTCTCTCGCTCGCTGCGCTCGCTCGAAAACTATAGCCTAACCTAAAACCAATCCATATTGCGTTGAGTATTTCATATGATGGCGACATATTTCAAATTTGCGAACGTGTCCGATCGGTTGTGAGGTTGGACTAGATTTTTACGAGCGACCGGAGCGAGCGAGCAACGGTCACAATTTCCAAGCTATACATATACCATATATTGTCTTGCATATATTTCGTGCTTGTACCTAATTTTGTCAGCCATTTCGGACATCACGTTGCACTGTACTATGAGGAAACGGTACTAATTATGTGAAACTATTGGTAAACCATAAACATTTGTCAGAAGGCAATAGGATAAAGACTTCCGGCTCCTCGGGCTGGTGCGAATATTTCAATGTCCGTATGTGCCAAACCGTTGGTTTGTGACACACCTTTACGCGTCTCTCGTTCGCTGCGCTCGCACGAAAGCTATAGCCTAACCTAAAACCAATCCATCTTCCGTTCATTATTCGATATGGTGGCGACATATTTCAAATTTGCGAACGTGTCGGATCGGTTGTGAGGTTGGACTAGATTTTTACGAGCGAGCGGAGCGAGCGAGCAACGGTCACAATTTCCAAGCTATACATATACCTTATATTGCCTTGCATATATTTCGTGCTAGTACCTAACTTTGTCAGCCATTTCGGACATCACACTGCTCTGTACTATGTGGAAATAGTACTATTTATGTGAAGCTATTCATAAACTGTAAACATGTGTCGGCAGGCAATAGGATAAATACTTCCGGCTACTCGGGCTGGTGCGAATATTTCAATGTCCGTATGTGCCAAACCGTTCGTTTATGACACACCTTTACGCGTCTCTCGCTCGCTGCGCTCGCTCGAAAACTATAGCCTAACCTAAAACCAATCCATATTGCGTTGAGTATTTCATATGATGGCGACATATTTCAAATTTGCGAACGTGTCCGATCGGTTGTGAGGTTGACCTAGATTTTTACGAGCGACCGGAGCGAGCGAGCAACGGTCACAATTTCCAAGCTATACATATACCATATATTGTCTTGCATATATTTCGAGCTTGTACCTAATTTTGTCAGCCATTTCGGACATCACGCTGCACTGTACTATGAGGAAACGGTACTAATTATGTGAAACTATTGGTAAACCGTAAACATTTGTCAGAAGGCAATAGGATAAAGACTTCCGGCTCCTCGGGCTGGTGCGAATATTTCAATGTCCGCATGTGCCAAACCGTTGGTTTGTGACACACCTTTACGCGTCTCTCGTTCGCTGCGCTCGCAAGAAAGCTATAGCCTAACCTAAAACCAATCCATCTTCCGTTCATTATTCGATATGGTGGCGACATATTTCAAATTTGCGAACGTGTGGGATCGGTTGTGAGGTTGGACTAGATTTTTAAGAGCGAGCGGAGCGAGCGAGCAACGGTCACAATTTCCAAGCTATACATATACCTTATATTGCCTTGCATATATTTCGTGCTAGTACCGAACTTTGTCAGCCATTTCGGACATCACACTGCACTGTACTATGTGGAAATAGTACTATTTATGTGAAGCTATTCATAAACTGTAAACATGTGTCGGTAGGCAATAGGATAAATACTTCCGGCTACTCGGGCTGGTGCGAATATTTCAATGTCCGTATGTGCCAAACCGTTCGTTTATGACACACCTTTACGCGTCTCTCGCTCGCTGCGCTCGCTCGAAAACTATAGCCTAACCTAAAACCAATCCATATTGCGTTGAGTATTTCATATGATGGCGACATATTTCAAATTTGCGAACGTGTCCGATCGGTTGTGAGGTTGACCTAGATTTTTACGAGCGACCGGAGCGAGCGAGCAACGGTCACAATTTCCAAGCTATACATATACCATATATTGTCTTGCATATGTTTCGAGCTTGTACCTAATTTTGTCAGCCATTTCGGACATCACGCTGCACTGTACTGTGAGGAAACGGTACTAATTATGTGAAACTATTGGTAAACCGTAAACATTTGTCAGAAGGCAATAGGATAAAGACTTCCGGCTCCTCGGGCTGGTGCGAATATTTCAATGTCCGTATGTGCCAAACCGTTGGTTTGTGACACACCTTTACGCGTCTCTCGCTCGCTGCGCTCGCACGAAAGCTATAGCCTAACCTAAAACCAATCCATCTTCCGTTCATTATTCGATATGGTGGCGACATATTTCAAATTTGCGAACGTGTCGGATCGGTTGTGAGGTTGGACTAGATTTTTACGAGCGAGCGGAGCGAGCGAGCAACGGTCACAATTTCCAAGCTATACATATACCTTATATTGCCTTCCATATATTTCGTGTTATTACCTAATTTTGTCAGCCATTTCGCACATCACATTGCACTGTACTATGAGGAAATAGTACTATTTATGTGAAACTATTCATAAACTGTAAGCATTTGTCAGTAGGCAATAGGATAAATACTTCCGGCTCCTCGGGCTGGTGCGAATATTTCAATGTCCGTATGTGCCAAACCGTTGGTTTGTGACACACCTTTACGCGTCTCTCGCTCGCTGCGCTCGCACGAAAGCTATAGCCTAACCTAAAACCAATCCATCTTCCGTTCATTATTGGATATGGTGGCGACATATTTCAAATTTGCGAACGTGTCGGATCGCTTGTGAGGTTGGACTAGATTTTTGCGAGCGAGCGGAGCGAGCGAGCAATGGTCACAATTTCCAAGCTATACATATACCATATATTGCCTTGCATATATTTCGTGCTAGTACCTAATTGTGTCAGCCATTTCGGACATCACATTGCACTGTACTATGTGGAAATAGTACTATTTATGTGAAACGATTCATAAACTGTAAACATGTGTCGGTAGGCAATAGGATAAATACTTCCGGCTCCTCGGGCTGGTGCGAATATTTCAATGTCCGTATGTGCTAAACCGTTGGTTTATGACACACCTATACGCGTCTCTCGCTCGCTGCGCTCGCTCGAAAACTATAGCATAACCTAAAACCAATCCATCTTGCGTTCATTATTCGATATGATGGCGACATATTTCAAATTTGCGAACGTGTCGGATCGGTTGTGGGGTTGGACTAGATTTTTACGAGCGAGCGGAGCGAGCGAGCAACGGTCACAATTTCCAAGCTATACATATACCATATATTGTCTTGCATATATTTCGTGCTTGTACCTAATTTTGTCAGCCATTTCGGACATCACGTTGCACTGTACTATGAGGAAACGGTACTAATTATGTGAGACTATTGGTAATCCGTAAACATTTATCAGAAGGCAATAGGATAAAGACTTCCGGCTCCTCGGGCTGGTGCGAATATATCAATGTCCGTATGTGCCAAACCGATGGTTTGTGACACACCTTTACGCGTCTCTCGTTCGCTGCGCTCGCACGAAAGCTATAGCCTAACCTAAAACCAATCCATCTTCCGTTCATTATTCGATATGGTGGCGACATATTTCAAATTTGCGAACGTGTGGGATCGGTTGTGAGGTTGGACTAGATTTTTAAGAGCGAGCGGAGCGAGCGAGCAACGGTCACAATTTCCAAGCTATACATATACCTTATATTGCCTTGCATATATTTCGTGCTAGTACCTAACTTTATCAGCCATTTCGGACATCACACTGCACTGTACTATGTGGAAATAGTACTATTTATGTGAAGCTATTCATAAACTGTAAACATGTGTCGGTAGGCAATAGGATAAATACTTCCGGCTACTCGGGCTGGTGCGAATATTTCAATGTCCGTATGTGCCAAACGGTTCGTTTATGACACACCTTTACGCGTCTCTCGCTCGCTGCGCTCAATCGAAAACTATAGCCTAACCTAAAACCAATCCATATTGCGTTGAGTATTTCATATGATGGCGACATATTTCAAATTTGCGAACGTGTCCGATCGGTTGTGAGGTTGGACTAGATTTTTACGAGCGACCGGAGCGATCGAGCAACGCTCACAATTTCCAAGCTATACATATACCATATATTGCCTTGCATATATTTCTTATTATTACCTACTTTTGTCAGCCATTTTGGACATCACATTGCACTGTTATATGTGGAAATAGTACTATTTATGTGAAACTATTCATAAACTGTAAGCATTTGTCAGTAGGCAATAGGATAAATACTTCCGGCTCCTCGGACTGGTGCGAATATTTCAATGTCCGTATGTGCCAAACCGTTGGTTTGTGACACAACTTTACGCGTCTCTCGCTCGCTGCGCTCGCACGAAAGCTATAGCCTAACCTAAAACCAATCCATCTTCCGTTCATTATTGGATATGGTGGCGACATATTTCAAATTTGCGAACGTGTCGGATCGCTTGTGAGGTTGGACTAGATTTTTGCGAGCGAGCGGAGCGAGCGAGCAATGGTCACAATTTCCAAGCTATACATATACCATATATTGCCTTGCATATATTTCGTGCTAGTACCTAATTGTGTCAGCCATTTCGGACATCACATTGCACTGTACTATGTGGAAATAGTACTATTTATGTGAAACGATTCATAAACTGTAAACATGTGTCGGTAGGCAATAGGATAAATACTTCCGGCTCCTCGGGCTGGTGCGAATATTTCAATGTCCGTATGTGCCAAACCGTTGGTTTATGACACACCTTTACGCGTCTCTCGCTCGCTGCGCTCGTTCGAAAACTATAGCCTAACCTAAAACGAATCCATCTTCCGTTCATTATTCGATATGGTGGCGACATATTTCAAATTTGCGAACGTGTGGGATCGGTTGTGAGGTTGGACTAGATTTTTACGAGCGAGCGGAGCGAGCGAGCAACGGTCACAATTTCCAAGCTATACATATACCTTATATTGCCTTCCATATATTTCGTGTTATTACCTAATTTTGTCAGCCATTTCGGACATCACATTGCACTGTACTATGAGGAAATAGTACTATTTATGTGAAACTATTCATAAACTGTAAACATGTGTCGGTAGGCAATAGGATAAATACTTCCGGCTCCTCGGGCTGGTGCGAATATTTCAATGTCCGTATGTGCCAAACCGTTGGTTTATGACACACCTATACGCGTCTCTCGCTCGCTGCGCTCGCTCGAAAACTATAGCCTAACCTAAAACCAATCCATCTTGCGTTCATTATTCGATATGATGGCGACATATTTCAAATTTGCGAACGTGTCGGATCGGTTGTGGGGTTGGACTAGATTTTTACGAGCGAGCGGAGCGAGCGAGCAACGTTCACAATTTCCAAGCTATACATATACCATACATTGTCTTGCATATATTTCGTGCTTGTACCTAATTTTGTCAGCCGTTTCGGACATCACGTTGCACTGTACTATGAGGAAACGGTACTAATTATGTGAAACTATTGGTAAACCATAAACATTTGTCAGAAGGCAATAGGATAAAGACTTCCGGCTCCTCGGGCTGGTGCGAATATATCAATGTCCGTATGTGCCAAACCGATGGTTTGTGACACACCTTTACGCGTCTCTCGTTCGCTGCGATCGCACGAAAGCTATAGCCTAACCTAAAACCAATCCATCTTCCGTTCATTATACGATATGGTGGTGACATCATTCAAATTTGCGAACGTGTGGGATCGGTTGTGAGGTTGGACTAGATTTTTACGAGCGAGCGGAGCGAGCGAGCAACGATCACAATTTCCAACCTATACATACACCTTATATTGTCTTGCATATATTTCGTGCTTGTACCTAATTTTGTCAGCCATTTCGGACATCACGTTGCACTGTACTATGAGGAAACGGTACTAATTATGTGAAACTATTGGTAAACCGTAAACATTTGTCAGAAGGCAATAGGATAAAGACTTCCGGCTCCTCGGGCTGGTGCGAATATTTCAATGTCCGTATGTGCCAAACCGTTGGTTTATGACACACCTATACGCGTCTCTCGCTCGCTGCGCTCGCTCGAAAACTATAGCCTAACCTAAAACCAATCCATCTTCCGTTCATTATTCGATATGGTGGCGACATATTTCAAATTTGCGAACGTGTGGGATCGGTTGTGAGGTTGGACTAGATTTTTACGAGCGAGCGGAGCGAGCGAGCAACGGTCACAATTTCCAAGCTATACATATACCTTATATTGCCTTCCATATATTTCGTGTTATTACCTACTTTTGTCAGGCATTTCGGACATCACATTGCACTGTACTATGAGGAAATAGTACTATTTATGTGAAACTATTCATAAACTGTAAACATGTGTCGGTAGGCAATAGGATAAATACTTCCGGCTCCTCGGGCTGGTGCGAATATTTCAATGTCCGTATGTACCAAACCGTTGGTTTGTGACACACCTTTACGCGCCTCTCGCTCGCTGCGCACGCACGAAAGCTATAGCCTAACCTAAAACCAATCCATCTTGCGTTCATTACTCGATATGGTGGCGACATATTTCAAATTTGCGAACGTGTGGGATCGGTTGTGAGGTTGGACTAGATTTTTATGAGCGAGCGGAGCGAGCGAGCAACGGTCACAATTTCCAAGCTATACATATACCATATATTGTCTTGCATATATTTCGAGCTTGTACCTAATTTTGTCAGCCATTTCGGTCATCACGCTGCACTGTACTATGAGGAAACGGTACTAATTATGTGAAACTATTGGTAAACCGTAAACATTTGTCAGAAGGCAATAGGATAAAGACTTCCGGCTCCTCGGGCTGGTGCGAATATTTCAATGTCCGTATGTGCCAAACCGTTGGTTTGTGACACACCTTTACGCGTCTCTCGTTCGCTGCGCTCGCACGAAAGCTATAGCCTAACCTAAAACCAATCCATCTTCCGTTCATTATTCGATATAGTGGCGACATATTTCAAATTTGTGAACGTGTTGGATCGGTTGTGAGGTTGGACTTGATTTTTTCGAGCGAGCGGAGCGAGCGAGCAACGATCACAATTTCCAACCTATACATACACCTTATATTGCCTTGCATATATGTCGTGTTATTACCTAATTTTGTCTGCCATTTCGGACATCACATTGCACTGTACTATGTGGAAATAGTACTATTTATGTGAAACTATTCATAAACTGTAAACATGTGTCGGTAGGCAACAGGATAAATACTTCCGGCTCCTCGGGCTGGTGCGAATATTTCAATGTCCGTATGTACCAAACCGTTGGTTTGTGACACACCTTTACGCGCCTCTCGCTCGCTGCGCACGCACGAAAGCTATAGCCTAACCTAAAACCAATCCATCTTGCGTTCATTATTCGATATGATGACGACATATTCCAAATTTGCGAACGTGTAGGATCGGTTGTGAGGTTGGACTAGATTTTTACGAGCGAGCGGAGCGAGCGAGCAACGGTCACAATTTCCAAGCTGTACATATACCATATATTGCCTTGCATATATTTCTTATTATTACCTACTTTTGTCAGCCATTTTGGACATCACATTGCACTGTTATATGTGGAAATAGTACTATTTATGTGAAACTATTCATAAACTGTAAGCATTTGTCAGTAGGCAATAGGATAAATACTTCCGGCTCCTCGGGCTGTTGCGAATATTTCAATGTCAGTATGTGCCAAACCGTTGGTTTGTGACACACCTTTACGCGTCTCTCGCTCGCTGCGCGCGCACGAAAGCTATAGCCTAACCTAAAACCAATCCATCTTCCGTTCATTATTGGATATGGTGGCGACATATTTCAAATTTGCGAACGTGTCGGATCGCTTGTGAGGTTGGACTAGATTTTTGCGAGCGAGCGGAGCGAGCGAGCAATGGTCACAATTTCCAAGCTATACATATACCATATATTGTCTTGCATATATTTCGAGCTTGTACCTAATTTTGTCAGCCATTTCGGTCATCACGCTGCACTGTACTATGAGGAAACGGTACTAATTATGTGAAACTATTGGTAAACCGTAAACATTTGTCAGAAGGCAATAGGATAAAGACTTCCGGCTCCTCGGGCTGGTGCGAATATTTCAATGTCCGTATGTGCCAAACCGTTGGTTTGTGACACACCTTTACGCGTCTCTCGTTCGCTGCGCTCGCACGAAAGCTATAGCCTAACCTAAAACCAATCCATCTTCCGTTCATTATTCGATATAGTGGCGACATATTTCAAATTTGTGAACGTGTTGGATCGGTTGTGAGGTTGGACTTGATTTTTTCGAGCGAGCGGAGCGAGCGAGCAACGATCACAATTTCCAACCTATACATACACCTTATATTGCCTTGCATATATGTCGTGTTATTACCTAATTTTGTCTGCCATTTCGGACATCACATTGCACTGTACTATGTGGAAATAGTACTATTTATGTGAAACTATTCATAAACTGTAAACATGTGTCGGTAGGCAACAGGATAAATACTTCCGGCTCCTCGGGCTGGTGCGAATATTTCAATGTCCGTATGTACCAAACCGTTGGTTTGTGACACACCTTTACGCGCCTCTCGCTCGCTGCGCACGCACGAAAGCTATAGCCTAACCTAAAACCAATCCATCTTGCGTTCATTATTCGATATGATGACGACATATTCCAAATTTGCGAACGTGTAGGATCGGTTGTGAGGTTGGACTAGATTTTTACGAGCGAGCGGAGCGAGCGAGCAACGGTCACAATTTCCAAGCTGTACATATACCATATATTGCCTTGCATATATTTCTTATTATTACCTACTTTTGTCAGCCATTTTGGACATCACATTGCACTGTTATATGTGGAAATAGTACTATTTATGTGAAACTATTCATAAACTGTAAGCATTTGTCAGTAGGCAATAGGATAAATACTTCCGGCTCCTCGGGCTGTTGCGAATATTTCAATGTCAGTATGTGCCAAACCGTTGGTTTGTGACACACCTTTACGCGTCTCTCGCTCGCTGCGCGCGCACGAAAGCTATAGCCTAACCTAAAACCAATCCATCTTCCGTTCATTATTGGATATGGTGGCGACATATTTCAAATTTGCGAACGTGTCGGATCGCTTGTGAGGTTGGACTAGATTTTTGCGAGCGAGCGGAGCGAGCGAGCAATGGTCACAATTTCCAAGCTATACATATACCATATATTGCCTTGCATATATTTCGTGCTAGTACCTAATTGTGTCAGCCATTTCGGACATCACATTGCACTGTACTATGTGGAAATAGTACTATTTATGTGAAACGATTCATAAACTGTAAACATGTGTCGGTAGGCAATAGGATAAACACTTCCGGCTCCTCGGGCTGGTGCGAATATTTCAATGTCCGTATGTGCCAAACGGTTCGTTTATGACACACCTTTACGCGTCTCTCGCTCGCTGCGCTCAATCGAAAACTATAGCCTAACCTAAAACCAATCCATATTGCGTTGAGTATTTCATATGATGGCGACATATTTCAAATTTGCGAACGTGTCCGATCGGTTGTGAGGTTGGACTAGATTTTTACGAGCGACCGGAGCGATCGAGCAACGCTCACAATTTCCAAGCTATACATATACCATATATTGCCTTGCATATATTTCTTATTATTACCTACTTTTGTCAGCCATTTTGGACATCACATTGCACTGTTATATGTGGAAATAGTACTATTTATGTGAAACTATTCATAAACTGTAAGCATTTGTCAGTAGGCAATAGGATAAATACTTCCGGCTCCTCGGACTGGTGCGAATATTTCAATGTCCGTATGTGCCAAACCGTTGGTTTGTGACACACCTTTACGCGTCTCTCGCTCGCTGCGCTCGCACGAAAGCTATAGCCTAACCTAAAACCAATCCATCTTCCGTTCATTATTGGATATGGTGGCGACATATTTCAAATTTGCGAACGTGTCGGATCGCTTGTGAGGTTGGACTAGATTTTTGCGAGCGAGCGGAGCGAGCGAGCAATGGTCACAATTTCCAAGCTATACATATACCATATATTGCCTTGCATATATTTCGTGCTAGTACCTAATTGTGTCAGCCATTTCGGACATCACATTGCACTGTACTATGTGGAAATAGTACTATTTATGTGAAACGATTCATAAACTGTAAACATGTGTCGGTAGGCAATAGGATAAATACTTCCGGCTCGTCGGGCTGGTGCGAATATTTCAATGTCCGTATGTGCCAAACCGTTGGTTTATGACACACCTTTACGCGTCTCTCGCTCGCTGCGCTCGTTCGAAAACTATAGCCTAACCTAAAACGAATCCATCTTCCGTTCATTATTCGATATGGTGGCGACATATTTCAAATTTGCGAACGTGTGGGATCGGTTGTGAGGTTGGACTAGATTTTTACGAGCGAGCGGAGCGAGCGAGCAACGGTCACAATTTCCAAGCTATACATATACCTTATATTGCCTTCCATATATTTCGTGTTATTACCTAATTTTGTCAGCCATTTCGGACATCACATTGCACTGTACTATGAGGAAATAGTACTATTTATGTGAAACTATTCATAAACTGTAAACATGTGTCGGTAGGCAATAGGATAAATACTTCCGGCTCCTCGGGCTGGTGCGAATATTTCAATGTCCGTATGTGCCAAACCGTTGGTTTATGACACACCTATACGCGTCTCTCGCTCGCTGCGCTCGCTCGAAAACTATAGCCTAACCTAAAACCAATCCATCTTGCGTTCATTATTCGATATGATGGCGACATATTTCAAATTTGCGAACGTGTCGGATCGGTTGTGGGGTTGGACTAGATTTTTACGAGCGAGCGGAGCGAGCGAGCAACGTTCACAATTTCCAAGCTATACATATACCATACATTGTCTTGCATATATTTCGTGCTTGTACCTAATTTTGTCAGCCGTTTCGGACATCACGTTGCACTGTACTATGAGGAAACGGTACTAATTATGTGAAACTATTGGTAAACCATAAACATTTGTCAGAAGGCAATAGGATAAAGACTTCCGGCTCCTCGGGCTGGTGCGAATATATCAATGTCCGTATGTGCCAAACCGATGGTTTGTGACACACCTTTACGCGTCTCTCGTTCGCTGCGATCGCACGAAAGCTATAGCCTAACCTAAAACCAATCCATCTTCCGTTCATTATACGATATGGTGGTGACATCATTCAAATTTGCGAACGTGTGGGATCGGTTGTGAGGTTGGACTAGATTTTTACGAGCGAGCGGAGCGAGCGAGCAACGATCACAATTTCCAACCTATACATACACCTTATATTGTCTTGCATATATTTCGTGCTTGTACCTAATTTTGTCAGCCATTTCGGACATCACGTTGCACTGTACTATGAGGAAACGGTACTAATTATGTGAGACTATTGGTAAACCGTAAACATTTATCAGAAGGCAATAGGATAAAGACTTCCGGCTCCTCGGGCTGGTGCGAATATATCAATGTCCGTATGTGCCAAACCGATGGTTTGTGACACACCTTTACGCGTCTCTCGTTCGCTGCGCTCACACGAAGGCTATAGCCTAACCTAAAACCAATCCATCTTCCGTTCATTATTCGATATGGTGGCGACATATTTCAAATTTGCGAACGTGTGGGATCGGTTGTGAGGTTGGACTAGATTTTTACGAGCGAGCGGAGCGAGCGAGCAACGGTCACAATTTCCAAGCTATACATATACCTTATATTGCCTTCCATATATTTCGTGTTATTACCTACTTTTGTCAGCCATTTCGGACATCACATTGCACTGTACTATGAGGAAATAGTACTATTTATGTGAAACTATTCATAAACTGTAAACATGTGTCGGTAGGCAATAGGATAAATACTTCCGGCTCCTCGGGCTGGTGCGAATATTTCAATGTCCGTATGTACCAAACCGTTGGTTTGTGACACACCTTTACGCGCCTCTCGCTCGCTGCGCACGCACGAAAGCTATAGCCTAACCTAAAACCAATCCATCTTGCGTTCATTACTCGATATGGTGGCGACATATTTCAAATTTGCGAACGTGTGGGATCGGTTGTGAGGTTGGACTAGATTTTTATGAGCGAGCGGAGCGAGCGAGCAACGGTCACAATTTCCAAGCTATACATATACCATATATTGTCTTGCATATATTTCGAGCTTGTACCTAATTTTGTCAGCCATTTCGGTCATCACGCTGCACTGTACTATGAGGAAACGGTACTAATTATGTGAAACTATTGGTAAACCGTAAACATTTGTCAGAAGGCAATAGGATAAAGACTTCCGGCTCCTCGGGCTGGTGCGAATATTTCAATGTCCGTATGTGCCAAACCGTTGGTTTGTGACACACCTTTACGCGTCTCTCGTTCGCTGCGCTCGCACGAAAGCTATAGCCTAACCTAAAACCAATCCATCTTCCGTTCATTATTCGATATAGTGGCGACATATTTCAAATTTGTGAACGTGTTGGATCGGTTGTGAGGTTGGACTTGATTTTTTCGAGCGAGCGGAGCGAGCGAGCAACGATCACAATTTCCAACCTATACATACACCTTATATTGCCTTGCATATATGTCGTGTTATTACCTAATTTTGTCTGCCATTTCGGACATCACATTGCACTGTACTATGTGGAAATAGTACTATTTATGTGAAACTATTCATAAACTGTAAACATGTGTCGGTAGGCAACAGGATAAATACTTCCGGCTCCTCGGGCTGGTGCGAATATTTCAATGTCCGTATGTACCAAACCGTTGGTTTGTGACACACCTTTACGCGCCTCTCGCTCGCTGCGCACGCACGAAAGCTATAGCCTAACCTAAAACCAATCCATCTTGCGTTCATTATTCGATATGATGACGACATATTCCAAATTTGCGAACGTGTAGGATCGGTTGTGAGGTTGGACTAGATTTTTACGAGCGAGCGGAGCGAGCGAGCAACGGTCACAATTTCCAAGCTATACATATACCATATATTGCCTTGCATATATTTCTTATTATTACCTACTTTTGTCAGCCATTTTGGACATCACATTGCACTGTTATATGTGGAAATAGTACTATTTATGTGAAACTATTCATAAACTGTAAGCATTTGTCAGTAGGCAATAGGATAAATACTTCCGGCTCCTCGGGCTGTTGCGAATATTTCAATGTCAGTATGTGCCAAACCGTTGGTTTGTGACACACCTTTACGCGTCTCTCGCTCGCTGCGCGCGCACGAAAGCTATAGCCTAACCTAAAACCAATCCATCTTCCGTTCATTATTGGATATGGTGGCGACATATTTCAAATTTGCGAACGTGTCGGATCGCTTGTGAGGTTGGACTAGATTTTTGCGAGCGAGCGGAGCGAGCGAGCAATGGTCACAATTTCCAAGCTATACATATACCATATATTGCCTTGCATATATTTCGTGCTAGTACCTAATTGTGTCAGCCATTTCGGACATCACATTGCACTGTACTATGTGGAAATAGTACTATTTATGTGAAACGATTCATAAACTGTAAACATGTGTCGGTAGGCAATAGGATAAACACTTCCGGCTCCTCGGGCTGGTGCGAATATTTCAATGTCCGTATGTGCCAAACCGTTGGTTTATGACACAACTTTACGCGTCTCTCGCTCGCTGCGCTCGTTCGAAAACTATAGCCTAACCTAAAACGAATCCATCTTCCGTTCATTATTCGATATGGTGGCGACATATTTCAAATTTGCGAACGTGTGGGATCGGTTGTGAGGTTGGACTAGATTTTTACGAGCGAGCGGAGCGAGCGAGCAACGGTCACAATTTCCAAGCTATACATATACCTTATATTGCCTTCCATATATTTCGTGTTATTACCTAATTTTGTCAGCCATTTCGGACATCACATTGCACTGTACTATGAGGAAATAGTACTATTTATGTGAAACTATTCATAAACTGTAAACATGTGTCGGTAGGCAATAGGATAAATACTTCCGGCTCCTCGGGCTGGTGCGAATATTTCAATGTCCGTATGTGCCAAACCGTTTGTTTATGACACACCTATACGCGTCTCTCGCTCGCTGCGCTCGCTCGAAAACTATAGCCTAACCTAAAACCAATCCATCTTGCGTTCATTATTCGATATGATGGCGACATATTTCAAATTTGCGAACGTGTCGGATCGGTTGTGAGGTTGGACTAGATTTTTACGAGCGAGCGGAGCGAGCGAGCAACGGTCACAATTTCCAAGCTATACATATACCTTATATTGCCTTCCATATATTTCGTGTTATTACCTAATTTTGTCAGCCATTTCGGACATCACATTGCACTGTACTATGAGGAAATAGTACTATTTATGTGAAACTATTCATAAACTGTAAACATGTGTCGGTAGGCAATAGGATAAATACTTCCGGCTCCTCGGGCTGGTGCGAATATTTCAATGTCCGTATGTGCCAAACCGTTTGTTTATGACACACCTATACGCGTCTCTCGCTCGCTGCGATCGCACGAAAGCTATAGCCTAACCTAAAACCAATCCATCTTCCGTTCATTATTCGATATGGTGGCGACATAATTCAAATTTGCGAACGTGTGGGATCGGTTGCGAGGTTGGACTAGATTTTTACGAGCGAGTGGAGCGAGCGAGCAACGATCACAATTACCAACCTATACATACACCTTATATTGCCTTGCATATATGTCGTGTTATTACCTAATTTTGTCAGCCATTTCGGACATCACATTGCATTGTACTATGTGGAAATAGTACTATTTATGTGAAACTATTCATAAACTGTAAACATGTGTCGGTAGGCAATAGGATAAATACTTCCAGCTCCTCGGGCTGGTGCGAATATTTCAATGTCCGTATGTGCCAAACCGTTGGTTTATGACACACCGATACGCGTCTCTGGCTCGCTGCGCTCGCTCGAAAACTATAGCCAAACCTAAAACCAATCCATCTTGCGTTCATTATTCGACATGATGGCGACATATTTGAAATTTGCGAACGTGTCGGATCGGTTGTGGGGTTGGACTAGATTTTTACGAGCGAGCGGAGCGAGCGAGCAACGGTCACAATTTCCAAGCTATACATATACCATATATTGTCTTGCATATATTTCGTGCTTGTACCTAATTTTGTCAGCCATTTCGGACATCACGTTGCACTGTACTATGAGGAAACGGTACTAATTATGTGAGACTATTGGTAAACCGTAAACATTTATCAGAAGGCAATAGGATAAAGACTTCCGGCTCCTCGGGCTGGTGCGAATATATCAATGTCCGTATGTGCCAAACCGATGGTTTGTGACACACCTTTACGCGTCTCTCGTTCGCTGCGCTCGCACGAAAGCTATAGCCTAACCTAAAACCAATCCATCTTCCGTTCATTATTCGATATAGTGGCGACATATTTCAAATTTGCGAACGTGTGGGATCGGTTGTGAGGTTGGACTAGATTTTTACGAGCGAGCGGAGCGAGCGAGCAACGGTCACAATTTCCAAGCTATACATATACCTTATATTGCCTTCCATATATTTCGTGTTATTACCTACTTTTGTCAGGCATTTCGGACATCACATTGCACTGTACTATGAGGAAATAGTACTATTTATGTGAAACTATTCATAAACTGTAAACATGTGTCGGTAGGCAATAGGATAAATACTTCAGACTCCTCGGGCTGGTGCGAATATTTCAATGTCCGTATGTGCCAAACCGTTGGTTTGTGACACACCTTTACGCGCCTCTCGCTCGCTGCGCACGCACGAAAGCTATAGCCTAACCTAAAACCAATCCATCTTGCGTTCATTATTCTATATGATGACGACATATTTCAAATTTGCGAACGTGTCGGATCGGTTGTGAGGTTGGACTAGATTTTTACGAGCGAGCGGAGCGAGCGAGCAACGGTCACAATTTCCAAGCTATACATATACCATATATTGTTTTGCATATATTTCGAGCTTGTACCTAATTTTGTCAGCCATTTCGGACATCACGCTGCACTGTACTATGAGGAAGCGGTACTAATTATGTGAAACTATTGGTAAACCGTAAACATTTGTAAGAAGGCAATAGGATAAAGACTTCCGGCTCCTCGGGCTGGTGCGAATATTTCAATGTCCGTATGTGCCAAACCGTTGGTTTGTGACACACCTTTACGCGTCTCTCGTTCGCTGCGCTCGCACGAAAGCTATAGCCTAACCTAAAACCAATCCATCTTCCGTTCATTATTCGATATGGTGGCGACATATTTCAAATTTGCGAACGTGTTGGATCGGTTGTGAGGTTGGACTTGATTTTTTCGAGCGAGCGGAGCGAGCGAGCAACGATCACAATTTCCAACCTATACATACACCTTATATTGCCTTGCATATATGTCGTGTTATTACCTAATTTTGTCAGCCATTTCGGACATCACATTGCATTGTACTATGTGGAAATAGTACTATTTATGTGAAACTATTCATAAACTGTAAACATGTGTCGGTAGGCAATAGGATAATTACTTCCGGCTCCTCGGGCTGGTGCGAATATTTCAATGTCCGTATGTGCCAAACCGTTGGTTTATGACACACCGATACGCGTCTCTGACTCGCTGCGCTCGCTCGAAAACTATAGCCAAACCTAAAACCAATCCATCTTGCGTTCATTATTCGATATGATGGCGACATATTTCATATTTGCGAACGTGTCGGATCGGTTGTGGGGTTGGACTAGATTTTTACGAGCGAGCGGAGCGAGCGAGCAACGGTCACAATTTCCAAGCTATACATATACCATATATTGTCTTGCATATATTTCGTGCTTGTACCTAATTTTGTCAGCCATTTCGGACATCACGTTGCACTGTACTATGAGGAAACAGTACTAATTATGTGAGACTATTGGTAAACCGTAAACATTTATCAGAAGGCAATAGGATAAAGACTTCCGGCTCCTCGGGCTGGTGTGAATATATCAATGTCCGTATGTGCCAAACCGATGGTTTGTGACACACCTTTACGCGTCTCTCGTTCGCTGCGCTCGCACGAAAGCTATAGCCTAACCTAAAACCAATCCATCTTCCGTTCATTATTCGATATGGTGGCGACATATTTCAAATTTGCGAACGTGTGGGATCGGTTGTGAGGTTGGACTAGATTTTTACGAGCGAGCGGAGCGAGCGAGCAACGGTCACAATTTCCAAGCTATACATATACCTTATATTGCCTTCCATATATTTCGTGTTATTACCTACTTTTGTCAGCCATTTCGGACATCACATTGCACTGTACTATGAGGAAATAGTACTATTTATGTGAAACTATTCATAAACTGTAAACATGTGACGGTAGGCAATAGGATAAATACTTCCGGCTCATCGGGCTGGTGCGAATATTTCAATGTCCGTATGTGCCAAACCGTTGGTTTGTGACACACCTTTACGCGCCTCTCGCTCGCTGCGCACGCACGAAAGCTATAGCCTAACCTAAAACCAATCCATCTTGCGTTCATTATTCGATATGATGACGACATATTTCAAATTTGCGAACGTGTCGGATCGGTTGTGAGGTTGGACTAGATTTTTACGAGCGAGCGGAGCGAGCGAGCAACGGTCACAATTTCCAAGCTATACATATACCATATATTGTCTTGCATATATTTCGAGCTTGTACCTAATTTTGTCAGCCATTTCGGACATCACGCTGCACTGTACTATGAGGAAACGGTACTAATTATGTGAAACTATTGGTAAACCGTAAACATTTGTCAGAAGGCAATAGGATAAAGACTTCCGGCTCCTCGGGCTGGTGCGAATATTTCAATGTCCGTATGTGCCAAACCGTTGGTTTGTGACACACCTTTACGCGTCTCTCGCTCGCTGCGCTCGCACGAAAGCTATAGCCTAACCTAAAACCAATCCATCTTCCGTTCATTATTCGATATGGTGGCGACATATTTCAAATTTGCGAACGTGTCGGATCGGTTGTGAGGGTGGACTAGATTTTTACGAGCGAGCGGCGCGAGCGAGCAACGGTCACAACTTCCAAGCTATACAAATACCATATATTGTCTTGCATATATTTCGTGCTTGTACCTAATTTTGTCAGCCATTTCGGACATCACGTTGCACTGTACTATGAGGAAACGGTACTAATTATGTGAGACTATTGGTAAACCGTAAACATTTATCAGAAGGCAATAGGATAAAGACTTCCGGCTCCTCGGGCTGGTGCGAATATATCAATGTCCGTATGTGCCAAACCGATGGTTTGTGACACACCTTTACGCGTCTCTCGTTCGCTGCGCTCGCACGAAAGCTATAGCCTAACCTAAAACCAATCCATCTTCCGTTCATTATTCGATATAGTGGCGACATATTTCAAATTTGCGAACGTGTGGGATCGGTTGTGAGGTTGGACTAGATTTTTACGAGCGAGCGGAGCGAGCGAGCAACGGTCACAATTTCCAAGCTATACATATACCTTATATTGCCTTCCATATATTTCGTGTTATTACCTACTTTTGTCAGGCATTTCGGACATCACATTGCACTGTACTATGAGGAAATAGTACTATTTATGTGAAACTATTCATAAACTGTAAACATGTGTCGGTAGGCAATAGGATAAATACTTCAGACTCCTCGGGCTGGTGCGAATATTTCAATGTCCGTATGTGCCAAACCGTTGGTTTGTGACACACCTTTACGCGCCTCTCGCTCGCTGCGCACGCACGAAAGCTATAGCCTAACCTAAAACCAATCCATCTTGCGTTCATTATTCTATATGATGACGACATATTTCAAATTTGCGAACGTGTCGGATCGGTTGTGAGGTTGGACTAGATTTTTACGAGCGAGCGGAGCGAGCGAGCAACGGTCACAATTTCCAAGCTATACATATACCATATATTGTTTTGCATATATTTCGAGCTTGTACCTAATTTTGTCAGCCATTTCGGACATCACGCTGCACTGTACTATGAGGAAGCGGTACTAATTATGTGAAACTATTGGTAAACCGTAAACATTTGTAAGAAGGCAATAGGATAAAGACTTCCGGCTCCTCGGGCTGGTGCGAATATTTCAATGTCCGTATGTGCCAAACCGTTGGTTTGTGACACACCTTTACGCGTCTCTCGTTCGCTGCGCTCGCACGAAAGCTATAGCCTAACCTAAAACCAATCCATCTTCCGTTCATTATTCGATATGGTGGCGACATATTTCAAATTTGCGAACGTGTTGGATCGGTTGTGAGGTTGGACTTGATTTTTTCGAGCGAGCGGAGCGAGCGAGCAACGATCACAATTTCCAACCTATACATACACCTTATATTGCCTTGCATATATGTCGTGTTATTACCTAATTTTGTCAGCCATTTCGGACATCACATTGCATTGTACTATGTGGAAATAGTACTATTTATGTGAAACTATTCATAAACTGTAAACATGTGTCGGTAGGCAATAGGATAATTACTTCCGGCTCCTCGGGCTGGTGCGAATATTTCAATGTCCGTAT
The DNA here is from genome assembly GCF_024516045.1 of Bombus affinis. Classification (NCBI taxonomy): domain Eukaryota; kingdom Metazoa; phylum Arthropoda; class Insecta; order Hymenoptera; family Apidae; genus Bombus; species Bombus affinis. Next base: position 51,391 of record NW_026109072.1, read on the forward strand.
GTGCCAAACCGTTGGTTTATGACACACCGATACGCGTCTCTGACTCGCTGCGCTCGCTCGAAAACTATAGCCAAACCTAAAACCAATCCATCTTGCGTTCATTATTCGATATGATGGCGACATATTTCATATTTGCGAACGTGTCGGATCGGTTGTGGGGTTGGACTAGATTTTTACGAGCGAGCGGAGCGAGCGAGCAACGGTCACAATTTCCAAGCTATACATATACCATATATTGTCTTGCATATATTTCGTGCTTGTACCTAATTTTGTCAGCCATTTCGGACATCACGTTGCACTGTACTATGAGGAAACAGTACTAATTATGTGAGACTATTGGTAAACCGTAAACATTTATCAGAAGGCAATAGGATAAAGACTTCCGGCTCCTCGGGCTGGTGTGAATATATCAATGTCCGTATGTGCCAAACCGATGGTTTGTGACACACCTTTACGCGTCTCTCGTTCGCTGCGCTCGCACGAAAGCTATAGCCTAACCTAAAACCAATCCATCTTCCGTTCATTATTCGATATGGTGGCGACATATTTCAAATTTGCGAACGTGTGGGATCGGTTGTGAGGTTGGACTAGATTTTTACGAGCGAGCGGAGCGAGCGAGCAACGGTCACAATTTCCAAGCTATACATATACCTTATATTGCCTTCCATATATTTCGTGTTATTACCTACTTTTGTCAGCCATTTCGGACATCACATTGCACTGTACTATGAGGAAATAGTACTATTTATGTGAAACTATTCATAAACTGTAAACATGTGACGGTAGGCAATAGGATAAATACTTCCGGCTCATCGGGCTGGTGCGAATATTTCAATGTCCGTATGTGCCAAACCGTTGGTTTGTGACACACCTTTACGCGCCTCTCGCTCGCTGCGCACGCACGAAAGCTATAGCCTAACCTAAAACCAATCCATCTTGCGTTCATTATTCGATATGATGACGACATATTTCAAATTTGCGAACGTGTCGGATCGGTTGTGAGGTTGGACTAGATTTTTACGAGCGAGCGGAGCGAGCGAGCAACGGTCACAATTTCCAAGCTATACATATACCATATATTGTCTTGCATATATTTCGAGCTTGTACCTAATTTTGTCAGCCATTTCGGACATCACGCTGCACTGTACTATGAGGAAACGGTACTAATTATGTGAAACTATTGGTAAACCGTAAACATTTGTCAGAAGGCAATAGGATAAAGACTTCCGGCTCCTCGGGCTGGTGCGAATATTTCAATGTCCGTATGTGCCAAACCGTTGGTTTGTGACACACCTTTACGCGTCTCTCGCTCGCTGCGCTCGCACGAAAGCTATAGCCTAACCTAAAACCAATCCATCTTCCGTTCATTATTCGATATGGTGGCGACATATTTCAAATTTGCGAACGTGTCGGATCGGTTGTGAGGGTGGACTAGATTTTTACGAGCGAGCGGCGCGAGCGAGCAACGGTCACAACTTCCAAGCTATACAAATACCATATATTGCCTTGCATATATTTCGTGCTAGTACCTAACTTTGTCAGCCATTTCGGACATCACACTGCACTGTACTATGTGGAAATAGTACTATTTATGTGAAGCTATTCATAAACTGTAAACATGTGTCGGTAGGCAATAGGATAAATACTTCCGGCTACTCGGGCTGGTGCGAATATTTCAATGTCCGTATGTGCCAAACCGTTCGTTTATGACACACCTTTACGCGTCTCTCGCTCGCTGCGCTCGCTCGAAAACTATAGCCTAACCTAAAACCAATCCATATTGCGTTGAGTATTTCATATGATGGCGACATATTTCAAATTTGCGAACGTGTCCGATCGGTTGTGAGGTTGGACTAGATTTTTACGAGCGAGCGGAGCGAGCGAGCAACGGTCACAATTTCCAAGCTATACATATACCATATATTGCCTTGCATATATTTCGTGCTAGTACCTAATTTTGTCATCCATTTCGGACATCACATTGCACTGTACTATGTGGAAATAGTACTATTTATGTGAAACTATTCATAAACTGTAAACATGTGTCGGTAGGCAATAGGATAAATACTTCCGGCTCATCGGGCTGGTGCGAATATTTCAATGTCCGTATGTGCCAAACCGTTGTTTTATGACACACCTTTACGCATCTCTCGCTCGCTGCGCTCGCTCGAAAACTATAGCCTAACCTAAAACCAATCCACCTTGGGTTCATTATTCGATATGATGGCGACATTTTTCAAATTTGCGAACGTGTCGGATCGGTTGTGAGGTTGGACGTGACTTTTACGAGCGAGCGGAGCGAGCGAGCAACGATCATAATTTCCAAGCTATACATATACCATATATTGCCTTGCATATATTTCGTGCTAGTACCTAATTTTGTCAGCCATTTCGGACATCACATTGCACTGTACTATGAGGAAACGGTACTAATTATGTGAAACTATTGGTTAACCGTAAACATTTGTCAGAAGGCAATAGGATAAAGACTTCCGGCTCCTCGGGCTGGTGCGAATATATCAATGTCCGTATGTGCCAAACCGATGGTTTGTGACACACCTTTACGCGTCTCTCGTTCGCTGCGCTCGCACGAAAGCTATAGCCTAACCTAAAACCAATCCATCTTCCGTTCATTATTCGATATGGTGGCGACATATTTCAAATTTGCGAACGTGTCCGATCGGTTGTGAGGTTGGACTAGATTTTTACGAGCGACCGGAGCGAGCGAGCAACGGTCACAATTTCCAAGCTATACATATACGATATATTGCCTTGCATATATTTCTTATTATTACCTACTTTTGTCAGCCATTTTGGACATCACATTGCACTGTTATATGTGGAAATAGTACTATTTATGTGAAACTATTCATAAACTGTAAGCATTTGTCAGTAGGCAATAGGATAAATACTTCCGGCTCCTCGGGCTGGTGCGAATATTTCAATGTCCGTATGTGCCAAACCGTTGGTTTGTGACACACCTTTACGCGTCTCTCGCTCGCTGCGCTCGCACAAAAGCTATAGCCTAACCTAAAACCAATCCATATTGCTTTCAGTATTTCATATGATGGCGACATATTTCAAATTTGCGAACGTGTCCGAGCGTTTGTGAGGTTGGTCTAGATTTTTACGAGCGAGCGGAGAGAGCGAGCAACGGTCACAACTTCCAAGCTATACATATACCATATATTGCCTTGCATATATTTCGTGTTATTACCTAATTTTGTCAGCCATTTCGGACATCACATTGTACTGTACTATGTGGAAATAGTACTATTTATGTGAAACTATTGGTAAACTGTAAACATTTGTCAGTAGCAATAGGATAAAGACTTCCGGCTCCTCGGGCTGGTGCGAATATTTCAATGTCCGTATGTGCCAAACCGCTGGTTTGTGTCACACCTTTACGCGTCTCTCGCTCGCTGCGGTCGCACGAAAGCTATAGCCTAACCTAAAACCAATCCATCTTCCGTTCATTATTCGATGTGGTGGCGACATATTTCTAATTTGCGAACGTGTCGGATCGGTTTTGAGGGTGGACTAGATTTTTTACGAGCGAGCGGAGCGAGCGAGCAACGGTCACAACTTCCAAGCTATACAAATACCATATATTGCCTTGCATATATTTCGTGTTATTACATAATTTTGTCAGCCATTTCGGACATCACATTGCACTGTACTATGTGGAAATAGTACTATTTATGTGAAACTATTGGTAAACTGTAAACATTTGTCAGTAGCAATAGGATAAAGACTTCCGGCTCCTCGGGCTGGTGCGAATATTTCAATGTCCGTATGTGCCAAACCGTTGGTTTGTGACACACATTTACGCGTCTCTCGCTCGCTGCGCTCGCTCGAAAACTATAGCCTAACCTAAAACCAATCCATATTGCGTTGAGTATTTCATATGATGGCGACATATTTCAAATTTGCGAACGTGTCCGATCGGTTGTGAGGTTGGACTAGATTTTTACGAGCGAGCGGAGCGAGCGAGCAACGGTCACAATTTCCAAGCTATACATATACCATATATTGCCTTGCATATATTTCGTGCTAGTACCTAATTTTGTCATCCATTTCGGACATCACATTGCACTGTACTATGTGGAAATAGTACTATTTATGTGAAACTATTCATAAACTGTAAACATGTGTCGGTAGGCAATAGGATAAATACTTCCGGCTCATCGGGCTGGTGCGAATATTTCAATGTCCGTATGTGCCAAACCGTTGTTTTATGACACACCTTTACGCATCTCTCGCTCGCTGCGCTCGCTCGAAAACTATAGCCTAACCTAAAACCAATCCACCTTGCGTTCATTATTCGATATGATGGCGACATATTTCAAATTTGCGAACGTGTCGGATCGGTTGTGAGGTTGGACGTGATTTTTACGAGCGAGAGGAGCGAGCGAGCAACTATCACAATTTCCAAGCTATACATATACCATATATTGCCTTGCATATATTTCGTGCTAGTACCTAATTTTGTCAGCCATTTCGGACATCACATTGCACTGTACTATGAGGAAACGGTACTAATTATGTGAAACTATTGGTTAACCGTAAACATTTGTCAGAAGGCAATAGGATAAAGACTTCCGGCTCCTCGGGCTGGTGCGAATATTTCAATGTCCGTATGTGCCAAACCGTTGGTTTGTGACACACCTTTACGCGAATCTCGCTCGCTGCGGTCGCACGAAAGCTATAGCCTAACCTAAAACCAATCCATCTTCCGTTCATTATTCGATATGGTGGCGACATATTTCTAATTTGCGAACATGTCGTATCGGTTGTGAGGTTGGACTAGATTTTTACGAGCGAGCGGAGCGAGCGAGCAACGGTCACAACTTCCAAGCTATACATATACCATATATTGCCTTGCATATATTTCGTGCTAGTACCTAATTTTGTCAGCCACTTCGGACATCACATTGCACTGTACTATGTGGAAATAGTACTATTTATGTGAAACTATTCATAAACTGTAAACATGTGTCGGTAGGCAACAGGATAAATACTTCCGGCTCCTCGGGCTGGTGCGAATATTTCAATGTCCGTATGTGCCAAACCGTTGGTTTATGACACACCTTTACGCGTCTCTCGCTCGCTGCGCTCGCACGAAAGCTATAGCCTAACCTAAAACCAATCCATCTTCCGTTCATTATTCGATATGGTGGCGACATATTTCAAATTTGCGAACGTGTCGGATCGGTTGTGAGGGTGGACTAGATTTTTACGAGCGAGCGGAGCGAGCGAGCAACGGTCACAATTTCCAAGCTATACATATACCATATATTGTCTGGCATATATTTCGAGCTTGTACCTAATTTTGTCAGCCATTTCGGACATCACGCTGCACTGTACTATGAGGAAACGGTACTAATTATGTGAAACTATTGGTAAACCGTAAACATTTGTCAGAAGGCAATAGGATAAAGACTTCCGGCTCCTCGGGCTGGTGCGAATATTTCAATGTCCGTATGTGCCAAACCGTTGGTTTGTGACACACCTTTACGCGTCTCTCGCTCGCTGCGCTCGCACGAAAGCTATAGCCTAACCTAAAACCAATCCATCTTCCGTTCATTATTCGATATGGTGGCGACATATTTCAAATTTGCGAACGTCTCGGATCGGTTGTGAGGGTGGACTAGATTTTTACGAGCGAGCGGCGCGAGCGAGCAACGGTCACAACTTCCAAGCTATACAAATACCATATATTGCCTTGCATATATTTCGTGCTAGTACCTAACTTTGTCAGCCATTTCGGACATCACACTGCACTGTACTATGTGGAAATAGTACTATTTATGTGAAGCTATTCATAAACTGTAAACATGTGTCGGTAGGCAATAGGATAAATACTTCCGGCTACTCGGGCAGGTGCGAATATTTCAATGTCCGTATGTGCCAAACCGTACGTTTATGACACACCTTTACGCGTCTCTCGCTCGCTGCGCTCGCTCGAAAACTATAGCCTAACCTAAAACCAATCCATATTGCGTAGAGTATTTCATATGATGGCGACATATTTCAAATTTGCGAACGTGTCCGATCGGTTGTGAGGTTGGACTAGATATTTACGAGCGAGCGGAGCGAGCGAGCAACGGTCACAATTTCCAAGCTATACATATACCATATATTGCCTTGCATATATTTCGTGCTAGTACCTAATTTTGTCATCCATTTCGGACATCACATTGCACTGTACTATGTGGAAATAGTACTATTTATGTGAAACTATTCATAAACTGTAAACATGTGTCGGTAGGCAATAGGATAAATACTTCCGGCTCATCGGGCTGGTGCGAATATTTCAATGTCCGTATGTGCCAAACCGTTGTTTTATGACACACCTTTACGCATCTCTCGCTCGCTGCGCTCGCTCGAAAACTATAGCCTAACCTAAAACCAATCCACCTTGCGTTCATTATTCGATATGATGGCGACATATTTCAAATTTGCGAACGTGTCGGATCGGTTGTGAGGTTGGACGTGATTTTTACGAGCGAGCGGAGCGAGCGAGCAACGGTCACAATTTCCAAGCTATACATATACCATATATTGCCTTGCATATATTTCGTGCTAGTACCTAATTTTGTCATCCATTTCGGACATCACATTGCACTGTACTATGTGGAAGTAGTACTATTTATGTGAAACTATTCATAAACTGTAAACATGTGTCGGTAGGCAATAGGATAAATACTTCCGGCTCATCGGGCTGGTGCGAATATTTCAATGTCCGTATGTGCCAAACCGTTCGTTTATGACACACCTTTACGCGTCTCTCGCTCGCTGCGCTCGCTCGAAAACTATAGCCTAACCTAAAACCAATCCATATTGCGTTGAGTATTTCATATGATGGCGACATATTTCAAATTTGCGAACGTGTCCGATCGGTTGTGAGGTTGGACTAGATTTTTACGAGCGACCGGAGCGAGCGAGCAACGGTCACAATTTCCAAGCTATACATATACCATATATTGCCTTGCATATATTTCTTATTATTACCTACTTTTGTCAGCCATTTTGGACATCACATTGCACTGTTATATGTGGAAATAGTACTATTTATGTGAAACTATTCATAAACTGTAAGCATTTGTCAGTAGGCAATAGGATAAATACTTCCGGCTCCTCGGGCTGGTGCGAATATTTCAATGTCCGTATGTGCCAAACCGTTGGTTTGTGACACACCTTTACGCGTCTCTCGCTCGCTGCGCTCGCACAAAAGCTATAGCCTAACCTAAAACCAATCCATATTGCTTTCAGTATTTCATATGATGGCGACATATTTCAAATTTGCGAACGTGTCCGAGCGGTTGTGAGGTTGGTCTAGATTTTTACGAGCGAGCGGAGAGAGCGAGCAACGGTCACAACTTCCAAGCTATACAAATACCATATATTGCCTTGCATATATTTCGTGCTAGTACCTAACTTTGTCAGCCATTTCGGACATCACACTGCACTGTACTATGTGGAAATAGTACTATTTATGTGAAGCTATTCATAAACTGTAAACATGTGTCGGTAGGCAATAGGATAAATACTTCCGGCTACTCGGGCTGGTGCGAATATTTCAATGTCCGTATGAGCCAAACCGTTCGTTTATGACACACCTTTACGCATCTCTCGCTCGCTGCGCTCGCTCGAAAACTATAGCCTAACCTAAAACCAATCCATATTGCGTAGAGTATTTCATATGATGGCGACATATTTCAAATTTGCGAACGTGTCCGATCGGTTGTGAGGTTGGACTAGATTTTTACGAGCGAGCGGAGCGAGCGAGCAACGGTCACAATTTCCAAGCTATACATATACCATATATTGCCTTGCATATATTTCGTGCTAGTACCTAATTTTGTCATCCATTTCGGACATCACATTGCACTGTACTATGTGGAAATAGTACTATTTATGTGAAACTATTCATAAACTGTAAACATGTGTCGGTAGGCAATAGGATAAATACTTCCGGCTCATCGGGCAGGTGCGAATATTTCAATGTCCGTATGTGCCAAACCGTTGTTTTATGACACACCTTTACGCATCTCTCGCTCGCTGCGCTCGCTCGAAAACTATAGCCTAACCTAAAACCAATCAACCTTGCGTTCATTATTCGATATGATGGCGACATATTTCAAATTTGCGAACGTGTCGGATCGGTTGTGAGGTTGGACGTGATTTTTACGAGCGAGCGGAGCGAGCGAGCAACGATCACAATTTCCAAGCTATACATATACCATATATTGCCTTGCATATATTTCGTGCTAGTACCTAATTTTGTCAGCCATTTCGGACATCACATTGCACTGTACTATGAGGAAACGGTACTAATTATGTGAAACTATTGGTTAACCGTAAACATTTGTCAGAAGGCAATAGGATAAAGACTTCCGGCTCCTCGGGCTGGTGCGAATATTTCAATGTCCGTATGTGCCAAACCGTTGGTTTGTGACACACCTTTACGCGAATCTCGCTCGCTGCGGTCGCACGAAAGCTATAGCCTAACCTAAAACCAATCCATCTTCCGTTCATTATTCGATATGGTGGCGACATATTTCTAATTTGCGAACATGTCGTATCGGTTGTGAGGTTGGACTAGATTTTTACGAGCGAGCGGAGCGAGCGAGCAACGGTCACAACTTCCAAGCTATACATATACCATATATTGCCTTGCATATATTTCGTGCTAGTACCTAATTTTGTCAGCCACTTCGGACATCACATTGCACTGTACTATGTGGAAATAGTACTATTTATGTGAAACTATTCATAAACTGTAAACATGTGTCGGTAGGCAACAGGATAAATACTTCCGGCTCCTCGGGCTGGTGCGAATATTTCAATGTCCGTATGTGCCAAACCGTTGGTTTATGACACACCTTTACGCGTCTCTCGCTCGCTGCGCTCGCACGAAAGCTATAGCCTAACCTAAAACCAATCCATCTTCCGTTCATTATTCGATATGGTGGCGACATATTTCAAATTTGCGAACGTGTCGGATCGGTTGTGAGGGTGGACTAGATTTTTACGAGCGAGCGGAGCGAGCGAGCAACGGTCACAATTTCCAAGCTATACATATACCATATATTGTCTGGCATATATTTCGAGCTTGTACCTAATTTTGTCAGCCATTTCGGACATCACGCTGCACTGTACTATGAGGAAACGGTACTAATTATGTGAAACTATTGGTAAACCGTAAACATTTGTCAGAAGGCAATAGGATAAAGACTTCCGGCTCCTCGGGCTGGTGCGAATATTTCAATGTCCGTATGTGCCAAACCGTTGGTTTGTGACACACCTTTACGCGTCTCTCGCTCGCTGCGCTCGCACGAAAGCTATAGCCTAACCTAAAACCAATCCATCTTCCGTTCATTATTCGATATGGTGGCGACATATTTCAAATTTGCGAACGTGTCGGATCGGTTGTGAGGGTGGACTAGATTTTTACGAGCGAGCGGCGCGAGCGAGCAACGGTCACAACTTCCAAGCTATACAAATACCATATATTGCCTTGCATATATTTCGTGCTAGTACCTAACTTTGTCAGCCATTTCGGACATCACACTGCACTGTACTATGTGGAAATAGTACTATTTATGTGAAGCTATTCATAAACTGTAAACATGTGTCGGTAGGCAATAGGATAAATACTTCCGGCTACTCGGGCAGGTGCGAATATTTCAATGTCCGTATGTGCCAAACCGTACGTTTATGACACACCTTTACGCGTCTCTCGCTCGCTGCGCTCGCTCGAAAACTATAGCCTAACCTAAAACCAATCCATATTGCGTAGAGTATTTCATATGATGGCGACATATTTCAAATTTGCGAACGTGTCCGATCGGTTGTGAGGTTGGACTAGATATTTACGAGCGAGCGGAGCGAGCGAGCAACGGTCACAATTTCCAAGCTATACATATACCATATATTGCCTTGCATATATTTCGTGCTAGTACCTAATTTTGTCATCCATTTCGGACATCACATTGCACTGTACTATGTGGAAATAGTACTATTTATGTGAAACTATTCATAAACTGTAAACATGTGTCGGTAGGCAATAGGATAAATACTTCCGGCTCATCGGGCTGGTGCGAATATTTCAATGTCCGTATGTGCCAAACCGTTGTTTTATGACACACCTTTACGCATCTCTCGCTCGCTGCGCTCGCTCGAAAACTATAGCCTAACCTAAAACCAATCCACCTTGCGTTCATTATTCGATATGATGGCGACATATTTCAAATTTGCGAACGTGTCGGATCGGTTGTGAGGTTGGACGTGATTTTTACGAGCGAGCGGAGCGAGCGAGCAACGGTCACAATTTCCAAGCTATACATATACCATATATTGCCTTGCATATATTTCGTGCTAGTACCTAATTTTGTCATCCATTTCGGACATCACATTGCACTGTACTATGTGGAAGTAGTACTATTTATGTGAAACTATTCATAAACTGTAAACATGTGTCGGTAGGCAATAGGATAAATACTTCCGGCTCATCGGGCTGGTGCGAATATTTCAATGTCCGTATGTGCCAAACCGTTCGTTTATGACACACCTTTACGCGTCTCTCGCTCGCTGCGCTCGCTCGAAAACTATAGCCTAACCTAAAACCAATCCATATTGCGTTGAGTATTTCATATGATGGCGACATATTTCAAATTTGCGAACGTGTCCGATCGGTTGTGAGGTTGGACTAGATTTTTACGAGCGACCGGAGCGAGCGAGCAACGGTCACAATTTCCAAGCTATACATATACCATATATTGCCTTGCATATATTTCTTATTATTACCTACTTTTGTCAGCCATTTTGGACATCACATTGCACTGTTATATGTGGAAATAGTACTATTTATGTGAAACTATTCATAAACTGTAAGCATTTGTCAGTAGGCAATAGGATAAATACTTCCGGCTCCTCGGGCTGGTGCGAATATTTCAATGTCCGTATGTGCCAAACCGTTGGTTTGTGACACACCTTTACGCGTCTCTCGCTCGCTGCGCTCGCACAAAAGCTATAGCCTAACCTAAAACCAATCCATATTGCTTTCAGTATTTCATATGATGGCGACATATTTCAAATTTGCGAACGTGTCCGAGCGGTTGTGAGGTTGGTCTAGATTTTTACGAGCGAGCGGAGAGAGCGAGCAACGGTCACAACTTCCAAGCTATACATATACCATATATTGCCTTGCATATATTTCGTGTTATTACCTAATTTTGTCAGCCATTTCGGACATCACATTGTACTGTACTATGTGGAAATAGTACTATTTATGTGAAACTATTGGTAAACTGTAAACATTTGTCAGTAGCAATAGGATAAAGACTTCCGGCTCCTCGGGCTGGTGCGAATATTTCAATGTCCGTATGTGCCAAACCGCTGGTTTGTGTCACACCTTTACGCGTCTCTCGCTCGCTGCGGTCGCACGAAAGCTATAGCCTAACCTAAAACCAATCCATCTTCCGTTCATTATTCGATGTGGTGGCGACATATTTCTAATTTGCGAACGTGTCGGATCGGTTGTGAGGGTGGACTAGATTTTTTACGAGCGAGCGGAGCGAGCGAGCAACGGTCACAACTTCCAAGCTATACAAATACCATATATTGCCTTGCATATATTTCGTGGTATTACATAATTTTGTCAGCCATTTCGGACATCACATTGCACTGTACTATGTGGAAATAGTACAATTTATGTGAAACTATTGGTAAACTGTAAACATTTGTCAGTAGCAATAGGATAAAGACTTCCGGCTCCTCGGGCTGGTGCGAATATTTCAATGTCCGTATGTGCCAAACCGTTGGTTTGTGACACACCTTTACGCGTCTCTCGCTCGCTGCGCTCGCTCGAAAACTATAGCCTAACCTAAAACCAATCCATATTGCGTTGAGTATTTCATATGATGGCGACATATTTCAAATTTGCGAACGTGTCCGATCGGTTGTGAGGTTGGACTAGATTTTTACGAGCGAGCGGAGCGAGCGAGCAACGGTCACAATTTCCAAGCTATACATATACCATATATTGCCTTGCATATATTTCGTGCTAGTACCTAATTTTGTCATCCATTTCGGACATCACATTGCACTGTACTATGTGGAAATAGTACTATTTATGTGAAACTATTGGTAAACTGTAAACATTTGTCAGTAGCAATAGGATAAATACTTCCGGCTCATCGGGCTGGTGCGAATATTTCAATGTCCGTATGTGCCAAACCGTTGTTTTATGACACACCTTTACGCATCTCTCGCTCGCTGCGCTCGCTCGAAAACTATAGCCTAACCTAAAACCAATCCACCTTGCGTTCATTATTCGATATGATGGCGACATATTTCAAATTTGCGAACGTGTCGGATCGGTTGTGAGGTTGGACGTGATATTTACGAGCGAGCGGAGCGAGCGAGCAACGATCACAATTTCCAAGCTATACATATACCATATATTGCCTTGCATATATTTCGTGCTAGTACCTAATTTTGTCAGCCATTTCGGACATCACATTGCACTGTACTATGAGGAAACGGTACCAATTATGTGAAACTATTGGTTAACCGTAAACATTTGTCAGAAGGCAATAGGATAAAGACTTCCGGCTCCTCGGGCTGGTGCGAATATTTCAATGTCCGTATGTGCCAAACCGTTGGTTTGTGACACACCTTTACGCGTCTCTCGCTCGCTGCGCTCGCACGAAAGCTATAACCTAACCTAAAACCAATCCATCTTCCGTTCATTATTCGATATGGTGGCGACATATTTCAAATTTGCGAACGTGTCGGATCGGTTGTGAGGGTGGACTAGATTTTTACGAGCGAGCGGCGCGAGCGAGCAACGGTCACAACTTCCAAGCTATACAAATACCATATATTGCCTTGCATATATTTCGTGCTAGTACCTAACTTCGTCAGCCATTTCGGACATCACACTGCACTGTACTATGTGGAAATAGTACTATTTATGTGAAGCTATTCATAAACTGTAAACATGTGTCGGTAGGCAATAGGATAAATACTTCCGGCTACTCGGGCTGGTGCGAATATTTCAATGTCCGTATGAGCCAAACCGTTCGTTTATGACACACCTTTACGCGTCTCTCGCTCGCTGCGCTCGCTCGAAAACTATAGCCTAACCTAAAACCAATCCATATTGCGTAGAGTATTTCATATGATGGCGACATATTTCAAATTTGCGAACGTGTCCGATCGGTTGTGAGGTTGGACTAGATTTTTACGAGCGAGCGGAGCGAGCGAGCAACGGTCACAATTTCCAAGCTATACATATACCATATATTGCCTTGCATATATTTCGTGCTAGTACCTAATTTTGTCATCCATTTCGGACATCACATTGCACTGTACTATGTGGAAATAGTACTATTTATGTGAAACAATTCATAAACTGTAAACATGTGTCGGTAGGCAATAGGATAAATACTTCCGGCTCATCGGGCAGGTGCGAATATTTCAATGTCCGTATGTGCCAAACCGTTGTTTTATGACACACCTTTACGCATCTCTCGCTCGCTGCGCTCGCTCGAAAACTATAGCCTAACCTAAAACCAATCAACCTTGCGTTCATTATTCGATATGATGGCGACATATTTCAAATTTGCGAACGTGTCGGATCGGTTGTGAGGTTGGACGTGATTTTTACGAGCGAGCGGAGCGAGCGAGCAACGATCACAATTTCCAAGCTATACATATACCATATATTGCCTTGCATATATTTCGTGCTAGTACCTAATTTTGTCAGCCATTTCGGACATCACATTGCACTGTACTATGAGGAAACGGTACTAATTATGTGAAACTATTGGTTAACCGTAAACATTTGTCAGAAGGCAATAGGATAAAGACTTCCGGCTCCTCGGGCTGGTGCGAATATTTCAATGTCCGTATGTGCCAAACCGTTGGTTTGTGACACACCTTTACGCGAATCTCGCTCGCTGCGGTCGCACGAAAGCTATAGCCTAACCTAAAACCAATCCATCTTCCGTTCATTATTCGATATGGTGGCGACATATTTCTAATTTGCGAACATGTCGTATCGGTTGTGAGGTTGGACTAGATTTTTACGAGCGAGCGGAGCGAGCGAGCAACGGTCACAACTTCCAAGCTATACATATACCATATATTGCCTTGCATATATTTCGTGCTAGTACCTAATTTTGTCAGCCACTTCGGACATCACATTGCACTGTACTATGTGGAAATAGTACTATTTATGTGAAACTATTCATAAACTGTAAACATGTGTCGGTAGGCAACAGGATAAAAACTTCCGGCTCCTCGGGCTGGTGCGAATATTTCAATGTCCGTATGTGCCAAACCGTTGGTTTATGACACACCTTTACGCGTCTCTCGCTCGCTGCGCTCGCACGAAAGCTATAGCCTAACCTAAAACCAATCCATCTTCCGTTCATTATTCGATATGGTGGCGACATATTTCAAATTTGCGAACGTGTCGGATCGGTTGTGAGGGTGGACTAGATTTTTACGAGCGAGCGGAGCGAGCGAGCAACGGTCACAACTTCCAAGCTATACAAATACCATATATTGCCTTGCATATATTTCGTGCCAGTACCTAACTTTGTCAGCCATTTCGGACATCACACTGCACTGTACTATGTGGCTATAGTACTATTTATGTGAAGCTATTCATAAACTGTAAACATGTGTCGGTAGGCAATAGGATAAATACTTCCGGCTACTCGGGCTGGGGCGAATATTTCAATGTCCGTATGTGCCAAACCGTTCGTTTATGACACACCTTTACGCGTCTCTCGCTCGCTGCGCTCGCTCGAAAACTATAGCCTAACCTAAAACCAATCCATATTGCGTTGAGTATTTCATATGATGGCGACATATTTCAAATTTGCGAACGTGTCCGATCGGTTGAGAGGTTGGACTAGATTTTTACGAGCGACCGGAGCGAGCGAGCAACGGTCACAATTTCCAAGCTATACATATACCATATATTGCCTTGCATATATTTCTTATTATTACCTACTTTTGTCAGCCATTTTGGACATCACATTGCACTGTTATATGTGGAAATAGTACTATTTATGTGAAACTATTCATAAACTGTAAGCATTTGTCAGTAGGCAATAGGATAAATACTTCCGGCTCCTCGGGCTGGTGCGAATATTTCAATGTCCGTATGTGCCAAACCGTTGGTTTGTGACACACCTTTACGCGTCTCTCGCTCGCTGCGCTCGCTCGAAAACTATAGCCTAACCTAAAACCAATCCATATTGCGTTGAGTATTTCATATGATGGCGACATATTCCAAATTTGCGAACGTGTCCGATCGGTTGTGAGGTTGGACTAGATTTTTACGAGCGAGCGGAGCGAGCGAGCAACGGTCACAATTTCCAAGCTATACATATACCATATATTGCCTTGCATATATTTCGTGCTAGTACCTAATTTTGTCATCCATTTCGGACATCACATTGCACTGTACTATGTGGAAATAGTACTATTTATGTGAAACTATTCATAAACTGTAAACATGTGTCGGTAGGCAATAGGATAAATACTTCCGGCTCATCGGGCTGGTGCGAATATTTCAATGTCCGTATGTGCCAAACCGTTGGTTTGTGACACACCTTTACGCGTCTCTCGCTCGCTGCGCTCTCACGAAGGCTATAGCCTAACCCAAAACCAATCCATCTTCCGTTCATTATTCGATATGGTGCCGACATATTTCAAATTTGCGAACGTGTCGGATCGGTTGTGAGGGTGTACTAGATTTTTTACGAGCGAGCGGAGCGAGCGAGCAACGGTCACAACTTCCAAGCTATACAAATACCATATATTGCCTTGCATATATTTTGTGTTATTACATAATTTTGTCAGCTATTTCGGACATCACATTGCACTGTACTATGTGGAAATAGTACTATTTATGTGAAACTATTGGTAAACTGTAAACATTTGTCAGTAGCAATAGGATAAAGACTTCCGGCTCCTCGGACTGGTGCGAATATTTCAATGTCCGTATGTGCAAAACCGTTGGTTTGTGACACACCTTTACGCATCTCTCGCTCGCTGCGCTCGCTCGAAAACTATAGCCTAACCTAAAACCAATCCACCTTGCGTTCATTATTCGATATGATGGCGACATATTTCAAATTTGCGAACGTGTCGGATCGGTTGTGAGGTTGGACTTGATTTTTACGAGCGAGCGGAGCGAGCGAGCAACGGTCACAATTTCCAAGCTATACATATACCATATATTGCCTTGCATATATTTCGTGCTAGTACCTAATTTTGTCAGCCATTTCGGACATCACATTGCACTGTACTATGAGGAAACGGTACTAATTATGTGAAACTATTGGTTAACCGTCAACATTTGTCAGAAGGCAATAGGATAAAGACTTCCGGCTCCTCGGGCTGGTGCGAATATTTCAATGTCCGTATGTGCCAAACCGTTGGTTTGTGACACACCTTTACGCGAATCTCGCTCGCTGCGGTCGCACGAAAGCTATAGCCTAACCTAAAACCAATCCATCTTCCGTTCATTATTCGATATGGTGGCGACATATTTCTAATTTGCGAACATGTCGGATCGGTTGGGAGGTTGTACTAGATTTTTACGAGCGAGCGGAGCGAGCGAGCAACGGTCACAACTTCCAAGCTATACATATACCATATATTGCCTTGCATATATTTCGTGCTAGTACCTAATTTTGACAGCCATTTCGGACATCACATTGCACTGTACTATGAGGAAACGGTACTAATTTTGTGAAACTATTGGTAAACCGTAAACATTTGTCAGAAGGCAATAGGATAAAGACTTCCGGCTCCTCGGGCTGGTGCGAATATTTCAATGTCCGTATGTGCCAAACCGTTGGTTTGTGACACACCTTTACGCGTCTCTCGCTCGCTGCGCTCGCACGAAGGCTATAGCCTAACCCAAAACCAATCCATCTTCCGTTCATTATTCGATGTGGTGGCGACATATTTCTAATTTGCGAACGTGTCGGATCGGTTGTGAGGGTGGACTAGATTTTTTACGAGCGAGCGGAGCGAGCGAGCAACGGTCACAACTTCCAAGCTATACAAATACCATATATTGCCTTGCATATATTTCGTGTTATTACATAATTTTGTCAGCCATTTCGGACATCACATTGCACTGTACTATGTGGAAATAGTACTATTTATGTGAAACTATTGGTAAACTGTAAACATTTGTCAGTAGCAATAGGATAAAGACTTCCGGCTCCTCGGGCTGGTGCGAATATTTCAATGTCCGTATGTGCCAAACCGTTGGTTTGTGACACACCTTTACGCGTCTCTCGCTCGCTGCGCTCGCTCGAAAACTATAGCCTAACCTAAAACCAATCCATATTGCGTTGAGTATTTCATATGATGGCGACATATTTCAAATTTGCGAACGTGTCCGATCGGTTGTGAGGTTGGACTAGATTTTTACGAGCGAACGGAGCGAGCGAGCAACGGTCACAATTTCCAAGCTATACATATACCATATATTGCTTTGCATATATTTCGTGCTAGTACCTAATTTTGTCATCCATTTCGGACATCACATTGCACTGTACTATGTGGAAATAGTACTATTTATGTGAAACTATTCATAAACTGTAAACATGTGTCGGTAGGCAATAGGATAAATACTTCCGGCTCATCGGGCTGGTGCGAATATTTCAATGTCCGTATGTGCCAAACCGTTGTTTTATGACACACCTTTACGCATCTCTCGCTCGCTGCGCTCGCTCGAAAACTATAGCCTAACCTAAAACCAATCCACCTTGCGTTCATTATTCGATATGATGGCGACATATTTCAAATTTGCGAACGTGTCGGATCGGTTGTGAGGTTGGACGTGATTTTTACGAGCGAGCGGAGCGAGCGAGCAACGATCACAATTTCCAAGCTATACATATACCATATATTGCCTTGCATATATTTCGTGCTAGTACCTAATTTTGTCAGTCATTTCGGACATCACATTGCAGTGTACTATGAGGAAACGGTACTAATTATGTGAAACTATTGGTTAACCGTAAACATTTGTCAGAAGGCAATAGGATAAAGACTTCCGGCTCCTCGGGCTGGTGCGAATATTTCAATGTCCGTATGTGCCAAACCGTTGGTTTGTGAGACACCTTTACGCGAATCTCGCTCGCTGCGGTCGCACGAAAGCTATAGCCTAACCTAAAACCAATCCATCTTCCGTTCATTATTCGATATGTTGGCGACATATTTCTAATTTGCGAACATGTCGTATCGGCTGTGAGGTTGGACTAGATTTTTACGAGCGAGCGGAGCGAGCGAGCAACGGTCACAACTTCCAAGCTATACATATACCATATATTGCCTTGCATATATTTCGTGCTAGTACCTAATTTTGTCAGCCACTTCGGACATCACATTGCACTGTACTATGTGGAAATAGTACTATTTATGTGAAACTATTCATAAACTGTAAACATGTGTCGGTAGGCAACAGGATAAATACTTCCGGCTCCTCGGGCTGGTGCGAATATTTCAATGTCCGTATGTGCCAAACCGTTGGTTTATGACACACCTTTACGCGTCTCTCGCTCGCTGCGCTCGCACGAAAGCTATAGCCTAACCTAAAACCAATCCATCTTCCGTTCATTATTCGATATGGTGGCGACATATTTCAAATTTGCGCACGTGTCGGATCGATTGTGAGGGTGGACTAGATTTTTACGAGCGAGCGGAGCGAGCGAGCAACGGTCACAACTTCCAAGCTATACAAATACCATATATTGCCTTGCCTATATTTCGTGTTATTATATAATTTTGTCAGCCATTTCGGACATCACATTGCACTGTACTATGTGGAAATAGTACTATTTATGTGAAACTATTGGTAAACTGTAAACATTTGTCAGTAGCAATAGGATAAAGACTTCCGGCTCCTCGGGCTGTTGCGAATATTTCAATGTCCGTATGTGCCAAACCGTTGGTTTGTGACACACCTTTACGCGTCTCTCGCTCGCTGCGCTCGCTCGAAAACTATAGCCTAACCTAAAACCAATCCATATTGCGTTGAGTATTTCATATGATGGCGACATATTTCAAATTTGCGAACGTGCCCGATCGGTTGTGAGGTTGGACTAGATTTTTACGAGCGAGCGGAGCGAGCGAGCAACGGTCACAATTTCCAAGCTATACATATACCATATATTGCCTTGCATATATTTCGTGCTAGTACCTAATTTTGTCATCCATTTCGGACATCACATTGCACTGTACTATGTGGAAATAGTACTATTTATGTGAAACTATTCATAAACTGTAAACATGTGTCGGTAGGCAATAGGATAAATACTTCCGGCTCATCGGGCTGGTGCGAATATTTCAATGTCCGTATGTGCCAAACCGTTGTTTTATGACACACCTTTACGCATCTCTCGCTCGCTGCGCTCGCTCGAAAACTATAGCCTAACCTAAAACCAATCTACCTTGCGTTCATTATTCGATATGATGGCGACATATTTCAAATTTGCGAACGTGTCGGATCGGTTGTGAGGTTGGACGTGATTTTTACGAGCGAGCGGAGCGAGCGAGCAACGATCACAATTTCCAAGCTATACATATACCATATATTGCCTTGCATATATTTCGTGCTAGTACCTAATTTTGTCAGCCATTTCGGACATCACATTGCACTGTACTATGAGGAAACGGTACTAATTATGTGAAACTATTGGTTAACCGTAAACATTTGTCAGAAGGCAATAGGATAAAGACTTCCGGCTCCTCGGGCTGGTGCGAATATTTCAATGTCCGTATGTGCCAAACCGTTGGTTTGTGAGACACCTTTACGCGAATCTCGCTCGCTGCGGTCGCACGAAAGCTATAGCCTAACCTAAAACCAATCCATCTTCCGTTCATTATTCGATATGGTGGCGACATATTTCTAATTTGCGAACATGTCGTATCGGCTGTGAGGTTGGACTAGATTTTTACGAGCGAGCGGAGCGAGCGAGCAACGGTCACAACTTCCAAGCTATACATATACCATATATTGCCTTGCATATATTTCGTGCTAGTACCTAATTTTGTCAGCCACTTCGGACATCACATTGCACTATACTATGTGGAAATAGTACTATTTATGTGAAACTATTCATAAACTGTAAACATGTGTCGGTAGGCAACAGGATAAATACTTCCGGCTCCTCGGGCTGGTGCGAATATTTCAATGTCCGTATGTGCCAAACCGTTGGTTTATGACACACCTTTACGCGTCTCTCGCTCGCTGCGCTCGCACGAAAGCTATAGCCTAACCTAAAACCAATCCATCTTCCGTTCATTATTCGATATGGTGGCGACATATTTCAAATTTGCGAACGTGTCGGATCGGTTGTGAGGGTGGACTAGATTTTTACGAGCGAGCGGAGCGAGCGAGCAACGGTCACAACTTCCAAGCTATACAAATACCATATATTGCCTTGCATATATTTCGTGCTAGTAGCTAAATTTGTCAGCCATTTCGGACATCACACTGCACTGTACTATGTGGCTATAGTACTATTTATGTGAAGCTATTCATAAACTGTAAACATGTGTCGGTAGGCAATAGGATAAATACTTCCGGCCACTCGGGCTGGTGCGAATATATCAATGTCCGTATGTGCCAAACCGTTCGTTTATGACACACCTTTACGCGTCTCTCGCTCGCTGCGCTCGCCCGAAAACTATAGCCTAACCTAAAACCAATCCATATAGCGTAGAGTATTTCATATGATGGCGACATATTTCAAATTTGCGAACGTGTCCGATCGGTTGTGAGGTTGGACTAGATTTTTACGAGCGAGCGGAGCGAGCGAGCAACGGTCACAACTTCCAAGCTATACATATACCATATATTGCCTTGCATATATTTCGTGCTAGTACCTAATTTTGTCAGCCATTTCGGACATCACATTGCACTGTACTATGTGGAAATAGTACTATATATGTGAAACTATTCATAAACTGTAAACATGTGTCGGTAGGCAATAGGATAAATACTTCCGGCTCATCGGGCTGGTGCGAATATTTCAATGTCCGTATGTGCCATACCGTTGGTTTGTGACACACCTTTACGCGTCTCTCGCTCGCTGCGCTCGCACGAAGGCTATAGCCTAACCCAAAACCAATCCATCTTCCGTTCATTATTCGATATGGTGGCGACATATTTCAAATTTGCGAACGTGTCGGATCGGTTGTGAGGGTGTACTAGATTTTTTACGAGCGAGCGGAGCGAGCGAGCAACGGTCACAACTTCCAAGCTATACAAATACCATATATTGCCTTGCATATATTTCGTGTTATTACATAATTTTGTCAGCCATTTCGGACATCACATTGCACTGTACTATGTGGAAATAGTACTATTTATGTGAAACTATTGGTAAACTGTAAACATTTGTCAGTAGCAATAGGATAAAGACTTCCGGCTCCTCGGGCTGGTGCGAATATTTCAATGTCCGTATGTGCCAAACCGTTGGTTTGTGACACACCTTTACGCGTCTCTCGCTCGCTGCGCTCGCACGAAAGCTATAGCCTAACCTAAAACCAATCCATCTTGCGTTCATTATTCGATATGATGGCGACATATTTCAAATTTGCGAACGTGTCGGATCGGTTGTGGGGTTGGACTAGATTTTTACGAGCGAGCGGAGCGAGCGAGCAACGGTCACAATTTCCAAGCTATACATATACCATATATTGCCTTGCATATATTTCGTGCTAGTACCTAATTTTGTCAGCCACTTCGGACATCACATTGCACTATACTATGTGGAAATAGTACTATTTATGTGAAACTATTCATAAACTGTAAACATGTGTCGGTAGGCAACAGGATAAATACTTCCGGCTCCTCGGGCTGGTGCGAATATTTCAATGTCCGTATGTGCCAAACCGTTGGTTTGTGACACACCTTTACGCGTCTCTCGCTCGCTGCGCTCGCTCGAAAACTATAGCCTAACCTAAAACCAATCGATATTGCGTTGAGTATTTCATATGATGGCGACATATTTCAAATTTGCGAACGTGTCTGATCGGTTGTGAGGTTGGACTAGATTTTTACGAGCGAGCGGAGCGAGCGAGCAACGGTCACAATTTCCAAGCTATACATATACCATATATTGCCTTACATATATTTCGTGCTAGTACCTAATTTTGTCACCCATTTCGGACATCACATTGCACTGTACTATGTGGAAATAGTACTATATATGTGAAACTATTCATAAACTGTAAACATGTGTCGGTAGGCAATAGGATAAATACTTCCGGCTCATCGGGCTGGTGCGAATATTTCAATGTCCGTATGTGCCAAACCGTTGGTTTGTGACACACCTTTACGCGTCTCTCGCTCGCTGCGCTCGCTCGAAAACTATAGCCTAACCTAAAACCAATCGATATTGCGTTGAGTATTTCATATGATGGCGACATATTTCAAATTTGCGAACGTGTCGGATCGGTTGTGAGGTTGGACTAGATTTTTACGAGCGAGCGGAGCGAGCGAGCAACGGTCACAACTTCCAAGCTATACATATACCATATATTGCCTTGCATATATTTCGTGCTAGTACCTAATTTTGACAGCCATTTCGGACATCACATTGCACTGTACTATGAGGAAACGGTACTAATTTTGTGAAACTATTGGTAAACCGTAAACATTTGTCAGAAGGCAATAGGATAAAGACTTCCGGCTCCTCGGACTGGTGCGAATATTTCAATGTCCGTATGTGCAAAACCGTTGGTTTGTGACACACCTTTACGCATCTCTCGCTCGCTGCGCTCGCTCGAAAACTATAGCCTAACCTAAAACCAATCCACCTTGCGTTCATTATTCGATATGATGGCGACATATTTCAAATTTGCGAACGTGTCGGATCGGTTGTGAGGTTGGACTTGATTTTTACGAGCGAGCGGAGCGAGCGAGCAACGGTCACAATTTCCAAGCTATACATATACCATATATTGCCTTGCATATATTTCGTGCTAGTACCTAATTTTGTCAGCCATTTCGGACATCACATTGCACTGTACTATGAGGAAACGGTACTAATTATGTGAAACTATTGGTTAACCGTCAACATTTGTCAGAAGGCAATAGGATAAAGACTTCCGGCTCCTCGGGCTGGTGCGAATATTTCAATGTCCGTATGTGCCAAACCGTTGGTTTGTGACACACCTTTACGCGAATCTCGCTCGCTGCGGTCGCACGAAAGCTATAGCCTAACCTAAAACCAATCCATCTTCCGTTCATTATTCGATATGGTGGCGACATATTTCTAATTTGCGAACATGTCGGATCGGTTGTGAGGTTGTACTAGATTTTTACGAGCGAGCGGATCGAGCGAGCAACGGTCACAACTTCCAAGCTATACATATACCATATATTGCCTTGCATATATTTCGTGCTAGTACCTAATTTTGACAGCCATTTCGGACATCACATTGCACTGTACTATGAGGAAACGGTACTAATTTTGTGAAACTATTGGTAAACCGTAAACATTTGTCAGAAGGCAATAGGATAAAGACTTCCGGCTCCTCGGGCTGGTGCGAATATTTCAATGTCCGTATGCGCCAAACCGTTGGTTTGTGACACACCATTACGCGTCTCTCGCTCGCTGCGCTCGCACGAAAGCTATAGCCTAACCTAAAACCAATCCATATTGCGTTCAGTATTTCATGTGATGGCGACATATTTCAAATTTGCGAACGTGTCTGATCGGTTGTGAGGTTGGACTAGATTTTTACGAGCGAGCGGAGCGAGCGAGCTACGGTCACAATTTCCAAGCTATACATATACCATATATTGCCTTACATATATTTCGTGCTAGTACCTAATTTTGTCACCCATTTCGGACATCACATTGCACTGTACTATGTGGAAATAGTACTATATATGTGAAACTATTCATAAACTGTAAACATGTGTCGGTAGGCAATAGGATAAATACTTCCGGCTCATCGGGCTGGTGCGAATATTTCAATGTCCGTATGTGCCAAACCGTTGGTTTGTGACACACCTTTACGCGTCTCTCGCTCGCTGCGCTCGCACGAAGGCTATAGCCTAACCCAAAACCAATCCATCTTCCGTTCATTATTCGATGTGGTGGCGACATATTTCTAATTTGCGAACGTGTCGGATCGGTTGTGAGGGTGGACTAGATTTTTTACGAGCGAGCGGAGCGAGCGAGCAACGGTCACAACTTCCAAGCTATACAAATACCATATATTGCCTTGCATATATTTCGTGTTATTACATAATTTTGTCAGCCATTTCGGACATCACATTGCACTGTACTATGTGGAAATAGTACTATTTATGTGAAACTATTGGTAAACTGTAAACATTTGTCAGTAGCAATAGGATAAAGACTTCCGGCTCCTCGGGCTGGTGCGAATATTTCAATGTCCCCATGTGCCAAACCGTTGGATTGTGACACACCTCTCCGCGTCCCTCGCTCGCCATGCTCGCGCGAATGCTATAGCCTAACCTAAAACCAATCCAGCTTCCGTTCTTTATTTGATATGGTGGCGACATGTCTCGAATTTGCGAACGTGTCGGATCGGTTGTGAGGTTGGACCAGATTTTTACGAGCGAGCGGAGCGGGCGTGCAGCAGTCACAATTTCCAAGCTATACATATATCTTTTATTGCCTTGCATATATTTCGTGCTTGTACCTAATTTTGTCAGCCATTTCGGACATCACATTGCATTGCACTATGTGGAAATAGTACTATTTATGTGAAACTATTCATAAACTGTAAACATGTGTCGGTAGGCAATAGGATAAATACTTCCGGCTCCTCGGGCTGGTGCGAATATTTCAATGTCCGTATGTGCCAAACCGTTGGTTTATGACACACCTATACGCGTCTCTCGCTCGCTGCGGTCGCACGAAAGCTATAGCCTAACCTAAAACCAATCCATCTTCCGTTCATTATTCGATATGGTGGCGACATATTTCTAATTTGCGAACATGTCGTATCGGCTGTGAGGTTGGACTAGATTTTTACGAGCGAGCGGAGCGAGCGAGCAACGGTCACAACTTCCAAGCTATACATATACCATATATTGCCTTGGATATATTTCGTGCTAGTACCTAATTTTGGCAGCCACTTCGGACATCACATTGCACTGTACTATGTGGAAATAGTACTATTTATGTGAAACTATTCATAAACTGTAAACATGTGTCGGTAGGCAACAGGATAAATACTTCCGGCTCCTCGGGCTGGTGCGAATATTTCAATGTCCGTAAGTGCCAAACCGTTGGTTTATGACACACCTTTACGCGTCTCTCGCTCGCTGCGCTCGCACGAAAGCTATAGCCTAACCTAAAACCAATCCATCTTCCGTTCATTATTCGATATGGTGGCGACATATTTCAAATTTGCGAACGTGTCGGATCGGTTGTGAGGGTGGACTAGATTTTTACGAGCGAGCGGAGCGAGCGAGCAACGGTCACAACTTCCAAGCTATACAAATACCATATATTGCCTTGCATATATTTCGTGCTAGTACCTAACTTTGTCAGCCATTTCGGACATCACACTGCACTGTACTATGTGGCTATAGTACTATTTATGTGAAGCTATTCATAAACTGTAAACATGTGTCGGTAGGCAATAGGATAAATACTTCCGGCTACTCGGGCTGGTGCGAATATATCAATGTCCGTATGTGCCAAACCGTTCGTTTATGACACACCTTTACGCGTCTCTCGCTCGCTGCGCTCGCTCGAAAACTATAGCCTAACCTAAAACCAATCCATATTGCGTAGAGTATTTCATATGATGGCGACATATTTCAAATTTGCGAACGTGTCCGATCGGTTGTGAGGTTGGACTAGATTTTTACGAGCGAGCGGAGCGAGCGAGCAACGGTCACAACTTCCAAGCTATACATATACCATATATTGCCTTGCATATATTTCGTGCTAGTACCTAATTTTGTCAGCCATTTCGGACATCACATTGCACTGTACTATGAGGAAACGGTACTAATTTTGTGAAACTATTGGTAAACCGTAAACATTTGTCAGAAGGCAATAGGATAAAAACTTCCGGCTCCTCGGGCTGGTGCGAATATTTCAATGTCCGTATGTGCCAAACCGTTGGTTTGTGACACACCTTTACGCGTCTCTCGCTCGCTGCGCTCGCACGAAAGCTATAGCCTAACCTAAAACCAATCCATATTGCGTTCAGTATTTCATGTGATGGCGACATATTTCAAATTTGCGAACGTGTCTGATCGGTTGTGAGGTTGGACTAGATTTTTACGAGCGAGCGGAGCGAGCGAGCAACGGTCACAATTTCCAAGCTATACATATACCATATATTGCCTTACATATATTTCGTGCTAGTACCTAATTTTGTCACCCATTTCGGACATCACATTGCACTGTACTATGTGGAAATAGTACTATATATGTGAAACTATTCATAAACTGTAAACATGTGTCGGTAGGCAATAGGATAAATACTTCCGGCTCATCGGGCTGGTGCGAATATTTCAATGTCCGTATGTGCCATACCGTTGGTTTGTGACACACCTTTACGCGTCTCTCGCTCGCTGCGCTCGCACGAAGGCTATAGCCTAACCCAAAACCAATCCATCTTCCGTTCATTATTCGATATGGTGGCGACATATTTCAAATTTGCGAACGTGTTGGATCGGTTGTGAGGGTGTACTAGATTTTTTACGAGCGAGCGGAGCGAGCGAGCAACGGTCACAACTTCCAAGCTATACAAATACCATATATTGCCTTGCATATATTTCGTGTTATTACATAATTTTGTCAGCCATTTCGGACATCACATTGCACTGTACTATGTGGAAATAGTACTATTTATGTGAAACTATTGGTAAACTGTAAACATTTGTCAGTAGCAATAGGATAAAGACTTCCGGCTCCTCGGGCTGGTGCGAATATTTCAATGTCCGTATGTGCCAAACCGTTGGTTTGTGACACACCTTTACGCGTCTCACGCTCGCTGCGCTCGCACGAAGGCTATAGCCTAACCCAAAACCAATCCATCTTCCGTTCATTATTCGATATGGTGGCGACATATTTCAAATTTGCGAACGTGTCGGATCGGTTGTGAGGGTGTACTAGATTTTTTACGAGCGAGCGGAGCGAGCGAGCAACGGTCACAACTTCCAAGCTATACAAATACCATATATTGCCTTGCATATATTTCGTGTTATTACATAATTTTGTCAGCCATTTCGGACATCACATTGCACTGTACTATGTGGAAATAGTACTATTTATGTGAAACTATTGGTAAACTGTAAACATTTGTCAGTAGCAATAGGATAAAGACTTCCGGCTCCTCGGGCTGGTGCGAATATTTCAATGTCCGTATGTGCCAAACCGTTGGTTTGTGACACACCTTTACGCGTCTCTCGCTCGCTGCGCTCGCTCGAAAACTATAGCCTAACCTAAAACCAATCCACCTTGCGTTCATTATTCGATATGATGGCGACATATTTCAAATTTGCGAACGTGTCGGATCGGTTGTGGGGTTGGACTAGATTTTTACGAGCGAGCGGAGCGAGCGAGCAACGGTCACAATTTCCAAGCTATACATATACCATATATTGCCTTGCATATATTTCGTGCTAGTACCTAATTTTGTCAGCCATTTCGGACATCACATTGCACTGTACTATGAGGAAACGGTACTAATTATGTGAAACTATTGGTTAACCGTAAACATTTATCAGAAGGCAATAGGATAAAGACTTCCGGCTCCTCGGGCTGGTGCGAATATTTCAATGTCCGTATGTGCCAAACCGTTGGTTTGTGACACACCTTTACGCGTCTCTCGCTCGCTGCGCTCGCACGAAAGCTATAGCCTAACCTAAAACCAATCCATCTTGCGTTCATTATTCGATATGATGGCGACATATTTCAAATTTGCGAACGTGTCGGATCGGTTGTGGGGTTGGACTAGATTTTTACGAGCGAGCGGAGCGAGCGAGCAACGGTCACAATTTCCAAGCTATACATATACCTTATATTGCCTTCCATATATTTCGTGTTATTACCTAATTTTGTCAGCCATTTCGGACATCACGTTGCACTGTACTATGAGGAAACGGTACTAATTATGTGAAACTATTGGTAAACCGTAAACATTTGTCAGAAGGCAATAGGATAAAGACTTCCGGTTCCTCGGGCTGGTGCGAATATATCAATGTCCGTATGTGCCAAACCGATGGTTTGTGACACACCTTTACGCGTCTCTCGTTCGCTGCACTCGCACGAAAGCTATAGCCTAACCTAAAACCAATCCATCTTCCGTTCATTATTCGATATGGTGGCGACATATTTCAAATTTGCGAACGTGTGGGATCGGTTGTGAGGTTGGACTAGATTTTTACGAGCGAGCGGAGCGAGCGAGCAACGGTCACAATTTCCAAGCTATACATATACCTTATATTGCCTTCCATATATTTCGTGTTATTACCTAATTTTGTCAGCCATTTCGGACATCACATTGCACTGTACTATGAGGAAATAGTACTATTTATATGAAACTAATCATAAACTGTAAACATGTGTCGGTAGGCAATAGGATAAATACTTCCGGCTCCTCGGGCTGGTGCGAATATATCAATGTCCGTATGTGCCAAACCGATGGTTTGTGACACACCTTTACGCGTCTCTCGTTCGCTGCGCTCGCACGAAAGCTGTAGCCTAACCTAAAACCAATCCATCTTCCGTTCATTATTCGATATGGTGGCGACATATTTCAAATTTGCGAACGTGTCGGATCGGTTGTGAGGGTGGACTAGATTTTTACGAGCGAGCGGAGCGAGCGAGCAACGGTCACAACATCAAAGCTATACAAATACCATATATTGCCTTGCATATATTTCGTGTTATTACCTAATTTTGTCAGCCATTTCGGATATCACATTGTACTGTACTATGTGGAAATAGTACTATTTATGTGAAACTATTGGTAAACTGTAAACATTCGTCAGTAGCAATAGGATAAATACTTCCGGCTCATCGGGCTGGTGCGAATATTTCAATGTCCGTATGTGCCAAACCGTTGTTTTATGACACACCTTTACGCATCTCTCGCTCGCTGCGCTCGCTCGAAAACTATAGCCTAACCTAAAACCAATCGATATTGCGTTGAGTATTTCATATGATGGCGACATATTTCAAATTTGCGAACGTGTCGGATCGGTTGTGAGGTTGGACTAGATTTTTACGAGCAAGCGGAGCGAGCGAGCAACGGTCACAATTTCCAAGCTATACATATACCTTATATTGCCTTGCATATATTTCGTGCTAGTACCTAATTTTGTCACCCATTTCGGACATCACATTGCACTGTACTATGTGGAAATAGTACTATTTATGTGAAACTATTCGTAAACTGTAAACATGTGTCGGTAGACAACAGGATAAAGACTTCCGGCTCCTCGGGCTGGTGCGAATATTTCAATGTCCGTATGTGCCAAACCGTTGGTTTATGACACACCTATACGCGTCTCTCGCTCGCTGCGCTTGCTCGAAAACTATAGCCTAACCTAAAACCAATCCATCTTGCGTTCATTATTCGATATGATGGCGACATATTTCAAATTTGCGAACGTGTCGGATCGGTTGTGGGGTTGGACTAGATTTTTACGAGCGAGCGGAGCGAGCGAGCAACGGTCACAATTTCCAAGCTATACATATACCTTATATTGCCTTTCATATATTTCGTGTTATTACCTAATTTTGTCAGCCATTTCGGACATCACGTTGCACTGTACTATGAGGAAACGGTACTAATTATGTGAAACTATTGGTAAACCGTAAACATTTGTCAGAAGGCAATAGGATAAAGACTTCCGGTTCCTCGGGCTGGTGCGAATATATCAATGTCCGTATGTGCCAAACCGATGGTTTGTGACACACCTTTACGCGTCTCTCGTTCGCTGCGCTCGCACGAAAGCTATAGCCTAACCTAAAACCAATCCATCTTCCGTTCATCATTCGATATGGTGGCGACATATTTCAAATTTGCGAACGTGTGGGATCGGTTGTGAGGTTGGACTAGATTTTTACGAGCGAGCGGAGCGAGCGAGCAACGGTCACAACTTCCAAGCTATACAAATACCATATATTGCCCTGCATATATTTCGTGTTATTACATAATTTTGTCAGCCATTTCGGACATCACATTGCACTGTACTATGTGGAAATAGTACTATTTATGTGAAACTATTGGTAAACTGTAAACATTTGTCAGTAGCAATAGGATAAAGACTTCCGGCTCCTCGGGCTGGTGCGAATATTTCAATGTCCGTATGTGCCAAACCGTTGGTTTGTGACACACCTTTACGCGTCTCTCGCTCGCTGCGCTCGCACGAAGGCTATAGCCTAACCCAAAACCAATCCATCTTCCGTTCATTATTCCATATGGTGGCGACATATTTCAAATTTGCGAACGTGTCGGATCGGTTGTGAGGGTGTACTAGATTTTTTACGAGCGAGCGGAGCGAGCGAGCAACGGTCACAACTTCCAAGCTATACAAATACCATATATTGCCTTGCATATATTTCGTGTTATTACATAATTTTGTCAGCCATTTCGGACATCACATTGCACTGTACTATGTGGAAATAGTACTATTTATGTGAAACTATTGGTAAACTGTAAACATTTGTCAGTAGCAATAGGATAAAGACTTCCGGCTCCTCGGGCTGGTGCGAATATTTCAATGTCCGTATGTGCCAAACCGTTGGTTTGTGACACACCTTTACGCGTCTCTCGCTCGCTGCGCTCGCTCGAAAACTATAGCCTAACCTAAAACCAATCGATATTGCGTTGAGTATTTCATATGATGGCGACATATTTCAAATTTGCGAACGTGTCTGATCGGTTGTGAGGTTGGACTAGATTTTTACGAGCGAGCGGAGCGAGCGAGCAACGGTCACAATTTCCAAGCTATACATATACCATATATTGCCTTACATATATTTCGTGCTAGTACCTAATTTTGTCACCCATTTCGGACATCACATTGCACTGTACTATGTGGAAATAGTACTATATATGTGAAACTATTCATAAACTGTAAACATGTGTCGGTAGGCAATAGGATAAATACTTCCGGCTCATCGGGCTGGTGCGAATATTTCAATGTCCGTATGTGCCAAACCGTTGGTTTGTGACACACCTTTACGCGTCTCTCGCTCGCTGCGCTCGCACGAAGGCTATAGCCTAACCCAAAACCAATCCATCTTCCGTTCATTATTCGATATGGTGGCGACATATTTCAAATTTGCGAACGTGTCGGATCGGTTGTGAGGGTGTACTAGATTTTTTACGAGCGAGCGGAGCGAGCGAGCAACGGTCACAACTTCCAAGCTATACAAATACCATATATTGCCTTGCATATATTTCGTGTTATTACATAATTTTGTCAGCCATTTCGGACATCACATTGCACTGTACTATGTGGAAATAGTACTATTTATGTTTAACTATTGGTAAACTGTAAACATTTGTCAGTAGCAATAGGATAAAGACTTCCGGCTCCTCGGGCTGGTGCGAATATTTCAATGTCCGTATGTGCCAAACCGTTGGTTTGTGACACACCTTTACGCGTCTCTCGCTCGCTGCGCTCGCTCGAAAACTATAGCCTAACCTAAAACCAATCGATATTGCGTTGAGTATTTCATATGATGGCGACATATTTCAAATTTGCGAACGTGTCGGATCGGTTGTGAGGTTGGACTAGATTTTTACGAGCGAGCGGAGCGAGCGAGCAACGGTCACAATTTCCAAGCTATACATATACCATATATTGCCTTCCATATATTTCGTGTTATTACCTAATTTTGTCAGCCATTTCGGACATCACATTGCACTGTACTATGAGGAAATAGTACTATTTATATGAAACTAATCATAAACTGTAAACATGTGTCGGTAGGCAATAGGATAAATACTTCCGGCTCCTCGGGCTGGTGCGAATATATCAATGTCCGTATGTGCCAAACCGATGGTTTGTGACACACCTTTACGCGTCTCTCGTTCGCTGCGCTCGCACGAAAGCTATAGCCTAACCTAAAACCAATCCATCTTCCGTTCATTATTCGATATGGTGGCGACATATTTCAAATTTGCGAACGTGTCGGATCGGTTGTGAGGGTGGACTAGATTTTTACGAGCGAGCGGAGCGAGCGAGCAACGGTCACAACATCAAAGCTATACAAATACCATATATTGCCTTGCATATATTTCGTGTTATTACCTAACTTTGTCAGCCATTTCGGATATCACATTGTACTGTACTATGTGGAAATAGTACTATTTATGTGAAACTATTGGTAAACTGTAAACATTCGTCAGTAGCAATAGGATAAATACTTCCGGCTCATCGGGCTGGTGCGAATATTTCAATGTCCGTATGTGCCAAACCGTTGTTTTATGACACACCTTTACGCATCTCTCGCTCGCTGCGCTCGCTCGAAAAGTATAGCCTAACCTAAAACCAATCGATATTGCGTTGAGTATTTCATATGATGGCGACATATTTCAAATTTGCGAACGTGTCGGATCGGTTGTGAGGTTGGACTAGATTTTTACGAGCAAGCGGAGCGAGCGAGCAACGGTCACAATTTCCAAGCTATACATATACCATATATTGCCTTGCATATATTTCGTGCTAGTACCTAATTTTGTCACCCATTTCGGACATCACATTGCACTGTACTATGTGGAAATAGTACTATTTATGTGAAACTATTCGTAAACTGTAAACATGTGTCGGTAGACAACAGGATAAAGACTTCCGGCTCCTCGGGCTGGTGCGAATATTTCAATGTCCGTATGTGCCAAACCGTTGGTTTATGACACACCTTTACGCGTCTCTCGCTCGCTGCGCTCGCACGAAAGCTATAGCCTAACCTAAAACCAATCCATCTTCCGTTCATTATTCGATATGGTGGCGACATATTTCAAATTTGCGGACGTGTCGGATCGGTTGTGAGGGTGGACTAGATTTTTACGAGAGAGCGGAGCGAGCGAGCAACGGTCACAACTTCCAAGCTATACATATACCTTATATTGCCTTCCATATATTTCGTGTTATTACCTAATTTTGTCAGCCATTTCGGACATCACATTACACTGTACTATGAGGAAATAGTACTATTTATGTGAAACTATTCATAAACTGTAAACATGTGTCGGTAGGCAATAGGATAAATACTTCCGGCTCCTCGGGCTGGTGCGAATATTTCAATGTCCGTATGTGCCAAACCGATGGTTTGTGACATACCTTTACGCGTCTCTCGTTCGCTGCACTCGCACGAAAGCTATAGCCTAACCTAAAACCAATCCATCTTCCGTTCATTATTCGATATGGTGGCGACATATTTCAAATATGCGGACGTGTCGGATCGGTTGTGAGGGTGGACTAGATTTTTACGAGCGAGCGGAGCGAGCGAATAACGGTCACAACTTCCAAGCTATACATATACCTTATATTGCCTTCCATATATTTCGTGTTATTACCTAATTTTGTCAGCCATTTCGGACATCACATTGCACTGTACTATGAGGAAATAGTACTATTTATGTGAAACTATTCATAAACTGTAAACATGTGTCGGAAGGCAATAGGATAAATACTTCCGGCTCCTCGGGCTGGTGCGAATATTTCAATGTCCGTATGTGCCAAACCGTTGGTTTGTGACACACCTTTACGCGAATCTCTCTCGCTGCGGTCGCAAGAAAGCTATAGCCTAACCTAAAACCAATCCATCTTCCGTTCATTATTCGATATGGTGGCGACATATTTCTAATTTGCGAACCTGTCGGATCGGTTGTGAGGTTGGACTAGATTTTTACGAGCGAGCGGAGCGAGCGAGCAACGGTCACAACTTCCAAGCTATACATATACCATATATTGCCTTGCATATATTTCGTGCTAGTACCTAATTTTGTCAGCCATTTCGGACATCACATTGCACTGTACTATGAGGAAACGGTACTAATTTTGTGAAACTATTGGTAAACCGTAAACATTCGTCAGTAGCAATAGGATAAAGATTTCCGGCTCCTCGGGCTGGTGCGAATATTTCAATGTCCGTATGTGCCAAACCGTTGGTTTATGACACACCTTTACGCGTCTTTCGCTCGCTGCGCTCGCTCGAAAACTATAGCCTAACCTAAAACCAATCGATATTGCGTTGAGTATTTCATATGATGGCGACATATTTCAAATTTGCGAACGTGTCGGATCGGTTGTGAGGTTGGACTAGATTTTTACGAGCGTGCGGAGCGAGCGAGCAACGGTCATAATTTCCGAGCTATACATATACCATATATTGCCTTGCACATATTTCGTGCTAGTACCTAATTTTGTCATCCATTTCGGACATCACATTGCACTGTACTATGTGGAAATAGTACTATTTATGTGGAACCATTCGTAAACTGTAAACATGTGTCGGTAGACAACAGGATAAAGACTTCCGGCTCCTCGGGCTGGTGCGAATATTTCAATGTCCGTATGTGCCAAACCGTTGGTTTGTGACACACCTTTACGCGTCTCTCGCTCGCTGCGCTCGCACGAAAGCTATAGCCTAACCTAAAACCAATCCATCTTCCGTTCATTATTCGATATGGTGGCGACATATTTCAAATATGCGGACGTGTCGGATCGGTTGTGAGGGTGGACTAGATTTTTACGAGCGAGCGGAGCGAGCGAATAACGGTCACAACTTCCAAGCTATACATATACCTTATATTGCCTTCCATATATTTCGTGTTATTACCTAATTTTGTCAGCCATTTCGGACATCACATTGCACTGTACTATGAGGAAATAGTACTATTTATGTGAAACTATTCATAAACTGTAAACATGTGTCGGTAGGCAATAGGATAAATACTTCCGGCTCCTCGGGCTGGTGCGAATATTTCAATGTCCGTATGTGCCAAACCGTTGGTTTGTGACACACCTTTACGCGTCTCTCGCTCGCTGCGCTCGCACGAAAGCTATAGCCTAACCTAAAACCAATCCATCTTCCGTTCATTATTCGATATGGTGGCGACATATTTCAAATTTGCGAACGTGTCGGATCGGTTGTGAGGGTGGACTAGATTTTTACGAGCGAGCGGAGCGAGCGAGCAACGGTCACAACATCAAAGCTATACAAATACCATATATTGCCTTGCATATATTTCGTGTTATTACCTAATTTTGTCAGCCATTTCGGATATCACATTGTACTGTACTATGTGGAAATAGTAATATTTATGTGAAACTATTGGTAAACTGTAAACATTCGTCAGTAGCAATAGGATAAATACTTCCGGATCATCGGGCTGGTGCGAATATTTCAATGTCCGTATGTGCCAAACCGTTGGTTTATGACACACCTTTACGCATCTCTCGCTCGCTGCGCTCGCTCGAAAACTATAGCCTAACCTAAAACCAATCGATATTGCGTTGAGTATTTCATATGATGGCGACATATTTCAAATTTGCGAACGTGTCTGATCGGTTGTGAGGTTGGACTAGATTTTTACGAGCGAGCGGAGCGAGCGAGCAACGGTCACAATTTCCAAGCTATACATATACCATATATTGCCTTACATATATTTCGTGCTAGTACCTAATTTTGTCACCCATTTCGGACATCACATTGCACTGTACTATGTGGAAATAGTACTATTTATGTGAAACTATTCATAAACTGTAAACATGTGTCGGTAGGCAATAGGATAAATACTTCCAGCTCATCGGGCTGGTGCGAATATTTCAATGTCCGTATGTGCCAAACCGTTGGTTTGTGACACACCTTTACGCGTCTCTCGCTCGCTGCGCTCGCACGAAGGCTATAGCCTAACCCAAAACCAATCCATCTTCCGTTCATTATTCGATATGGTGGCGACATATTTCAAATTTGCGAACGTGTCGGATCGGTTGTGAGGGTGTACTAGATTTTTTACGAGCGAGCGGAGCGAGCGAGCAACGGTCACAACTTCCAAGCTATACAAATACCATATATTGCCTTGCATATATTTCGTGTTATTACATAATTTTGTAAGCCATTTCGGACATCACATTGCACTGTACTATGTCGAAATAGTACTATTTATGTGAAACTATTGGTAAACTGTAAACATTTGTCAGTAGCAATAGGATAAAGACTTCCGGCTCCTCGGGCTGGTGCGAATATTTCAATGTCCGTATGTGCCAAACCGTTGGTTTGTGACACACCTTTACGCGTCTCTCGTTCGCTGCACTCGCACGAAAGCTATAGCCTGACCTAAAACCAATCCATCTTCCGTTCATTATTCGATATGGTGGCGACATATTTCAAATTTGCGAACGTGTGGGATCGGTTGTGAGGTTGGACTAGATTTTTACGAGCGAGCGGAGCGAGCGAGCAACGGTCACAATTTCCAAGCTATACATATACCTTATATTGCCTTCCATATATTTCGTGTTATTACCTAATTTTGTCAGCCATTTCGGACATCACATTGCACTGTACTATGAGGAAATAGTACTATTTATGTGAAACTATTCATAAACTGTAAACATGTGTCGGTAGGCAATAGCATAAATACTTCCGGCTCCTCGGGCTGGTGCGAATATTTCAATGTCCGTATGTGCCAAACCGTTGGTTTGTGACACACCTTTACGCGTCTCTCGTTCGCTGCGGTCGCACGAAAGCTATAGCCTAACCTAAAACCAATCCATCTTCCGTTCATTTTTCGATATGGTGGCGACATATTTCTAATTTGCGAACCTGTCGGATCGGTTGTGAGGTTGGACTAGATTTTTACGAGCGAGCGGAGCGAGCGAGCAACGGTCACAACTTCCAAGCTATACATATACCATATATTGCCTTGCATATATTTCGTGCTAGTACCTACTTTTGTCAGCCATTTCGGACATCACATTGCACTGTACTATGAGGAAATAGTACTATTTATGTGAAACCATTCGTAAACTGTAAACATGTGTCGGTAGACAACAGGATAAAGACTTCCGGCTCCTCGGGCTGGTGCGAATATTTCAATGTCCGTATGTGCCAAACCGTTGGTTTGTGACACACCTTTACGCGTCTCTCGCTCGCTGCGCTCGCACGAAAGCTATAGCCTAACCTAAAACCAATCCATCTTCCGTTCATTATTCGATATGGTGGCGACATATTTCAAATATGCGGACGTGTCGGATCGGTTGTGAGGGTGGACTAGATTTTTACGAGCGAGCGGAGCGAGCGAGCAACGGTCACAACTTCCAAGCTATACATATACCTTATATTGCCTTCCATATATTTCGTGTTATTACCTAATTTTGTCAGCCATTTCGGACATCACGTTGCACTGTACTATGAGGAAACGGTACTAATTATGTGAAACTATTCATAAACTGTAAACATGTGTCGGTAGGCAATAGGATAAATACTTCCGGCTCATCGGGCTGGTGCGAATATTTCAATGTCCGTATGTGCCAAACCGTTGGTTTATGGCACACCTTTACGCATCTCTCGCTCGCTGCGCTCGCTCGAAAGCTATAGCCTAACCTAAAACCAATCCATCCTCCGTTCATTATTCGATATGGTGGCGACATATTTCAAATTTGCGAACTTGTCGGATCGGTTGTGAGGGTGGACTAGATTTTTACGAGCGAGCGGAGCGAGCGAGCAACGGTCACAACATCAAAGCTATACAAATACCATATATTGCCTTGCATATATTTCGTGTTATTACCTAATTTTGTCAGCCATTTCGGAGATCACATTGTACTGTACTATGTGGAAATAGTACTATTTATGTGAAACTATTGGTAAACTGTAAACATTCGTCAGTAGCAATAGGATAAAGATTTCCGGCTCCTCGGGCTGGTGCGAATATTTCAATGTCCGTATGTGCCAAACCGTTGGTTTATGACACACCTTTACGCGTCTCTCGCTCGCTGCGCTCGCTCGAAAACTATAGCCTAACCTAAAACCAATCCATATTGAGTTGAGTATTTCATATGATGGCGACATATTTCAAATTTGCGAACGTGTCCGATCGGTTGTGAGGTTGGACTAGATTTTTACGAGCGAGCGGAGCGAGCGAGCAACGGTCACAATTTCCAAGCTATACATATACCATATATTGCCTTGCATATATTTCGTGTTATTACCTAATTTTGTCAGCCATTTCGGACATCACATTGTACTGTACTATGTGGAAATAGTACTATTTATGTGAAACTATTGGTAAACTGTAAACATTCGTCAGTAGCAATAGGTTAAATACTTCCGGCTCATCGGGCTGGTGCGAATATTTCAATGTCCGTATGTGCCAAACCGTTGGTTTATGACACACCTTTACGCATCTCTCGCTCGCTGCGCTCGCTCGAAAACTATAGCCTAACCTAAAACCAATCCACCTTGCGTTCATTATTCGATATGAGGGCGACATATTTCAAATTTGCGAACGTGTCGGATCGGTTGTGAGGTTGGACTAGATTTTTACGAGCGAGCGGAGCGAGCGAGCAACGGTCACAAATTCCAAGCTATACATATACCATATATTGCCTTGCATATATTTCGTGCTAGTACCTAATTTTGTCATCCATTTCGGACATCACATTGCACTGTACTATGTGGAAATAGTACCATTTATGTGAAACTATTCGTAAACTGTAAACATGTGTCGGTAGACAACAGGATAAAGACTTCCGGCTCCTCGGGCTGGTGCGAATATTTCAATGTCCGTATGTGCCAAACCGTTGGTTTGTGACACACCTTTACGCGTCTCTCGCTCGCTGCGCTCGCACGAAAGCTATAGCCTAACCTAAAACCAATCCATCTTCCGTTCATTATTCGATATGGTGGCGACATATTTCAAATTTGCGAACGTGTCGGATCGGTTGTGAGGGTGGACTAGATTTTTACGAGCGAGCGGAGCGAGCGAGCAACGGTCACAAATTCCAAGCTATACATATACCATATATTGCCTTGCATATATTTCGTGCTAGTACCTAATTTTGTCATCCATTTCGGACATCACATTGCACTGTACTATGTGGAAATAGTACCATTTATGTGAAATTATTCGTAAACTGTAAACATGTGTCGGTAGACAACAGGATAAAGACTACCGGCTCCTCGGGCTGGTGCGAATATTTCAATGTCCGTATGTGCCAAACCGTTGGTTTGTGACACACCTTTACGCGTCTCTCGCTCGCTGCGCTCGCACGAAAGCTATAGCCTAACCTAAAACCAATCCATCTTCCGTTCATTATTCGATATGGTGGCGACATATTTCAAATTTGCGAACGTGTCGGATCGGTTGTGAGGGTGGACTAGATTTTTACGAGCGAGCGGAGCGAGCGAGCAACGGTCACAACATCAAAGCTATACAAATACCATATATTGCCTTGCATATATTTCGTGTTATTACCTAATTTTGTCAGCCATTTCGGACATCACATTGTACTGTACTATGTGGAAATAGTACTATTTATGTGAAACTATTGGTAAACTGTAAATATTCGTCAGTAGCAATAGGATAAAGATTTCCGGCTCCTCGGGCTGGTGCGAATATTTCAATGTCCGTATGTGCCAAACCGTTGGTTTATGACACACCTTTACGCATCTCTCGCTCGCTGCGCTCGCTCGAAAACTATAGCCTAACCTGAAACCAATACACCTTGCGTTCATTATTCGATATGATGGCGACATATTTCAAATTTGCGAACGTGTCCGATCGGTTGTGAGGTTGGACTAGATTTTTACGAGCGAGCGGAGCGAGCGAGCAACGGTCACAATTTCCAAGCTATACATATACCATATATTGCCTTGCATATATTTCGTGCTAGTAACTAATTTTGTCATCCATTTCGGACATCACATTGCACTGTACTATGTGGAAATAGTACTATTTATGTGAAACTATTCGTAAACTGTAAACATGTGTCGGTAGACAACAGGATAAAGACTTCCGGCTCCTCGGGCTGGTGCGAATATTTCAATGTCCGTATGTGCCAAACCGTTGGTTTATGACACAGCTTTACGCGTCACTCGCTCGCTGCGCTCGCTCGAAAACTATAGCCTAACCTAAAACCAATTCATATTGCGTTCATTATTCGATATGATGGCGACATATTTCAAATTTGCGAA
Source organism: Bombus affinis (assembly GCF_024516045.1). Taxonomy (NCBI): domain Eukaryota; kingdom Metazoa; phylum Arthropoda; class Insecta; order Hymenoptera; family Apidae; genus Bombus; species Bombus affinis. Next base: position 91,608 of record NW_026109072.1, read on the forward strand.
CGTGTCGGATCGGTTGTGAGGTTGGACTAGATTTTTACGAGCGAGCGGAGCGAGCGAGCAACGGTCACAACTTCCAAACTATACATATACCATATATTGCCTTGCATATATTTCGTGCTAGTACCTAATTTTGTCAGCCATTTCGGACATCACATTGCACTGTACTATGAGGAAACGGTACTAATTATGTGAAACTATTGGTTAACCGTAAACATTTGTCAGAAGGCAATAGGATAAAGACTTCCGGCTCCTCGGGCTGGTGCGAATATTTCAATGTCCGTATGTGCCAAACCGTTGGTTTGTGACACACCTTTACGCGCATCTCGCTCGCTGCGGTCGCACGAAAGCTATAGCCTAACCTAAAACCAATCCATCTTCCGTTCATTATTCGATATGGTGGCGACATATTTCTAATTAGCGAACATGTCGGATCGGTTGTGAGGTTGGACTAGATTTTTACGAGCGAGCGGAGCGAGCGAGCAAAGGTCACAACTTCCAAGCTATACATATACCATATATTGCCTTGCATATATTTCGTGCTAGTACCTAATTTTGTCAGCCATTTCGGACATCACATTGCACTGTACTATGAGGAAACGGTACTAATTTTGTGAAACTATTGGTAAACAGTAAACATGTGTCGGTAGGCAATAGGATAAATACTTCCGGCTCATCGGGCTGGTGCGAATATTTCAATGTCCGTATGTGCCAAACCGTTGGTTTATGACACACCTTTACGCATCTCTCGCTCGCTGCGCTCGCTCGAAAGCTATAGCCTAACCTAAAACCAATCCATCCTCCGTTCATTATTCGATATGGTGGCGACATATTTCAAATTTGCGAACTTGTCGGATCGGTTGTGAGGGTGGACTAGATTTTTACGAGCGAGCGGAGCGAGCGAGCAACGGTCACAACATCAAAGCTATACAAATACCATATATTGCCTTGCATATATTTCGTGTTATTACCTAATTTTGTCAGCCATTTCGGACATCACATTGTACTGTACTATGTGGAAATAGTACTATTTATGTGAAACTATTGGTAAACTGTAAACATTCGTCAGTAGCAATAGGATAAAGATTTCCGGCTCCTCGGGCTGGTGCGAATATTTCAATGTCCGTATGTGCCAAACCGTTGGTTTATGACACACCTTTACGCGTCTCTCGCTCGCTGCGCTCGCTCGAAAACTATAGCCTAACCTAAAACCAATCCATATTGAGTTGAGTATTTCATATGATGGCGACATATTTCAAATTTGCGAACGTGTCCGATCGGTTGTGAGGTTGGACTAGATTTTTACGAGCGAGCGGAGCGAGCGAGCAACGGTCACAATTTCCAAGCTATACATATACCATATATTGCCTTGCATATATTTCGTGTTATTACCTAATTTTGTCAGCCATTTCGGACATCACATTGTACTGTACTATGTGGAAATAGTACTATTTATGTGAAACTATTGGTAAACTGTAAACATTCGTCAGTAGCAATAGGTTAAATACTTCCGGCTCATCGGGCTGGTGCGAATATTTCAATGTCCGTATGTGCCAAACCGTTGGTTTATGACACAACTTTACGCATCTCTCGCTCGCTGCGCTCGCTCGAAAACTATAGCCTAACCTAAAACCAATCCACCTTGCGTTCATTATTCGATATGAGGGCGACATATTTCAAATTTGCGAACGTGTCGGATCGGTTGTGAGGTTGGACTAGATTTTTACGAGCGAGCGGAGCGAGCGAGCAACGGTCACAATTTCCAAGCTATACATATACCATATATTGCCTTGCATATATTTCGTGCTAGTAACTAATTTTGTCATCCATTTCGGACATCACATTGCACTGTACTATGTGGAAATAGTACTATTTATGTGAAACTATTCGTAAACTGTAAACATGTGTCGGTAGACAACAGGATAAAGACTTCCGGCTCCTCGGGCTGGTGCGAATATTTCAATGTCCGTATGTGCCAAACCGTTGGTTTATGACACAGCTTTACGCGTCACTCGCTCGCTGCGCTCGCTCGAAAACTATAGCCTAACCTAAAACCAATTCATATTGCGTTCATTATTCGATATGATGGCGACATATTTCAAATTTGCGAACGTGTCGGATCGGTTGTGAGGTTGGACTAGATTTTTACGAGCGAGCGGAGCGAGCGAGCAACGGTCACAACTTCCAAACTATACATATACCATATATTGCCTTGCATATATTTCGTGCTAGTACCTAATTTTGTCAGCCATTTCGGACATCACATTGCACTGTACTATGAGGAAACGGTACTAATTATGTGAAACTATTGGTTAACCGTAAACATTTGTCAGAAGGCAATAGGATAAAGACTTCCGGCTCCTCGGGCTGGTGCGAATATTTCAATGTCCGTATGTGCCAAACCGTTGGTTTGTGACACACCTTTACGCGCATCTCGCTCGCTGCGGTCGCACGAAAGCTATAGCCTAACCTAAAACCAATCCATCTTCCGTTCATTATTCGATATGGTGGCGACATATTTCTAATTAGCGAACATGTCGGATCGGTTGTGAGGTTGGACTAGATTTTTACGAGCGAGCGGAGCGAGCGAGCAAAGGTCACAACTTCCAAGCTATACATATACCATATATTGCCTTGCATATATTTCGTGCTAGTACCTAATTTTGTCAGCCATTTCGGACATCACATTGCACTGTACTATGAGGAAACGGTACTAATTTTGTGAAACTATTGGTAAACAGTAAACATGTGTCGGTAGGCAATAGGATAAATACTTCCGGCTCATCGGGCTGGTGCGAATATTTCAATGTCCGTATGTGCCAAACCGTTGGTTTATGACACACCTTTACGCATCTCTCGCTCGCTGCGCTCGCTCGAAAGCTATAGCCTAACCTAAAACCAATCCATCCTCCGTTCATTATTCGATATGGTGGCGACATATTTCAAATTTGCGAACTTGTCGGATCGGTTGTGAGGGTGGACTAGATTTTTACGAGCGAGCGGAGCGAGCGAGCAACGGTCACAACATCAAAGCTATACAAATACCATATATTGCCTTGCATATATTTCGTGTTATTACCTAATTTTGTCAGCCATTTCGGACATCACATTGTACTGTACTATGTGGAAATAGTACTATTTATGTGAAACTATTGGTAAACTGTAAACATTCGTCAGTAGCAATAGGATAAAGATTTCCGGCTCCTCGGGCTGGTGCGAATATTTCAATGTCCGTATGTGCCAAACCGTTGGTTTATGACACACCTTTACGCGTCTCTCGCTCGCTGCGCTCGCTCGAAAACTATAGCCTAACCTAAAACCAATCCATATTGAGTTGAGTATTTCATATGATGGCGACATATTTCAAATTTGCGAACGTGTCCGATCGGTTGTGAGGTTGGACTAGATTTTTACGAGCGAGCGGAGCGAGCGAGCAACGGTCACAATTTCCAAGCTATACATATACCATATATTGCCTTGCATATATTTCGTGTTATTACCTAATTTTGTCAGCCATTTCGGACATCACATTGTACTGTACTATGTGGAAATAGTACTATTTATGTGAAACTATTGGTAAACTGTAAACATTCGTCAGTAGCAATAGGTTAAATACTTCCGGCTCATCGGGCTGGTGCGAATATTTCAATGTCCGTATGTGCCAAACCGTTGGTTTATGACACAACTTTACGCATCTCTCGCTCGCTGCGCTCGCTCGAAAACTATAGCCTAACCTAAAACCAATCCACCTTGCGTTCATTATTCGATATGAGGGCGACATATTTCAAATTTGCGAACGTGTCGGATCGGTTGTGAGGTTGGACTAGATTTTTACGAGCGAGCGGAGCGAGCGAGCAACGGTCACAAATTCCAAGCTATACATATACCATATATTGCCTTGCATATATTTCGTGCTAGTACCTAATTTTGTCATCCATTTCGGACATCACATTGCACTGTACTATGTGGAAATAGTACCATTTATGTGAAACTATTCGTAAACTGTAAACATGTGTCGGTAGACAACAGGATAAAGACTTCCGGCTCCTCGGGCTGGTGCGAATATTTCAATGTCCGTATGTGCCAAACCGTTGGTTTGTGACACACCTTTACGCGTCTCTCGCTCGCTGCGCTCGCACGAAAGCTATAGCCTAACCTAAAACCAATCCATCTTCCGTTCATTATTCGATATGGTGGCGACATATTTCAAATTTGCGAACGTGTCGGATCGGTTGTGAGGGTGGACTAGATTTTTACGAGCGAGCGGAGCGAGCGAGCAACGGTCACAACATCAAAGCTATACAAGTACCATATATTGCCTTGCATATATTTCGTGTTATTACCTAATTTTGTCAGCCATTTCGGACATCACATTGTACTGTACTATGTGGAAATAGTACTATTTATGTGAAACTATTGGTAAACTGTAAACATTCGTCAGTAGCAATAGGATAAAGATTTCCGGCTCCTCGGGCTGGTGCGAATATTTCAATGTCTGTATGTGCCAAACCGTTGGTTTATGACACACTTTTACGCATCTCTCGCTCGCTGCGCTAGCTCGAAAACTATAGCCTAACCTAAAACCAATACACCTTGCGTTCATTATTCGATATGATGGCGACATATTTCAAATTTGCGAACGTGTCCGATCGGTTGTGAGGTTGGACTAGATTTTTACGAGCGAGCGGAGCGAGCGAGCAACGGTCACAATTTCCAAGCTATACATATACCATATATTGCCTTGCATATATTTCGTGCTAGTAACTAATTTTGTCATCCATTTCGGACATCACATTGCACTGTACTATGTGGAAATAGTACTATTTATGTGAAACTATTCGTAAACTGTAAACATGTGTCGGTAGACAACAGGATAAAGACTTCCGGCTCCTCGGGCTGGTGCGAATATTTCAATGTCCGTATGTGCCAAACCGTTGGTTTATGACACAGCTTTACGCGTCACTCGCTCGCTGCGCTCGCTCGAAAACTATAGCCTAACCTAAAACCAATTCATATTGCGTTCATTATTCGATATGATGGCGACATATTTCAAATTTGCGAACGTGTCCGATCGGTTGTGAGGTTGGACTAGATTTTTACGAGCGAGCGGAGCGAGCGAGCAACGGTCACAATTTCCAAGCTATACATATACCATATATTGCCTTGCATATATTTCGTGTTATTACCTAATTTTGTCAGCCATTTCGGACATCACATTGTACTGTACTATGTGGAAATAGTACTATTTATGTGAAACTATTGGTAAACTGTAAACATTCGTCAGTAGCAATAGGTTAAATACTTCCGGCTCATCGGGCTGGTGCGAATATTTCAATGTCCGTATGTGCCAAACCGTTGGTTTATGACACAACTTTACGCATCTCTCTCTCGCTGCGCTCGCTCGAAAACTATAGCCTAACCTAAAACCAATCCACCTTGCGTTCATTATTCGATATGAGGGCGACATATTTCAAATTTGCGAACGTGTCGGATCGGTTGTGAGGTTGGACTAGATTTTTACGAGCGAGCGGAGCGAGCGAGCAACGGTCACAAATTCCAAGCTATACATATACCATATATTGCCTTGCATATATTTCGTGCTAGTACCTAATTTTGTCATCCATTTCGGACATCACATTGCACTGTACTATGTGGAAATAGTACCATTTATGTGAAACTATTCGTAAACTGTAAACATGTGTCGGTAGACAACAGGATAAAGACTTCCGGCTCCTCGGGCTGGTGCGAATATTTCAATGTCCGTATGTGCCAAACCGTTGGTTTGTGACACACCTTTACGCGTCTCTCGCTCGCTGCGCTCGCACGAAAGCTATAGCCTAACCTAAAACCAATCCATCTTCCGTTCATTATTCGATATGGTGGCGACATATTTCAAATTTGCGAACGTGTCGGATCGGTTGTGAGGGTGGACTAGATTTTTACGAGCGAGCGGAGCGAGCGAGCAACGGTCACAACATCAAAGCTATACAAATACCATATATTGCCTTGCATATATTTCGTGTTATTACCTAATTTTGTCAGCCATTTCGGACATCACATTGTACTGTACTATGTGGAAATAGTACTATTTATGTGAAACTATTGGTAAACTGTAAACATTCGTCAGTAGCAATAGGATAAAGATTTCCGGCTCCTCGGGCTGGTGCGAATATTTCAATGTCTGTATGTGCCAAACCGTTGGTTTATGACACACTTTTACGCATCTCTCGCTCGCTGCGCTAGCTCGAAAACTATAGCCTAACCTAAAACCAATACACCTTGCGTTCATTATTCGATATGATGGCGACATATTTCAAATTTGCGAACGTGTCCGATCGGTTGTGAGGTTGGACTAGATTTTTACGAGCGAGCGGAGCGAGCGAGCAACGGTCACAATTTCCAAGCTATACATATACCATATATTGCCTTGCATATATTTCGTGCTAGTAACTAATTTTGTCATCCATTTCGGACATCACATTGCACTGTACTATGTGGAAATAGTACTATTTATGTGAAACTATTCGTAAACTGTAAACATGTGTCGGTAGACAACAGGATAAAGACTTCCGGCTCCTCGGGCTGGTGCGAATATTTCAATGTCCGTATGTGCCAAACCGTTGGTTTATGACACAGCTTTACGCGTCACTCGCTCGCTGCGCTCGCTCGAAAACTATAGCCTAACCTAAAACCAATTCATATTGCGTTCATTATTCGATATGATGGCGACATATTTCAAATTTGCGAACGTGTCGGATCGGTTGTGAGGTTGGACTAGATTTTTACGAGCGAGCGGAGCGAGCGAGCAACGGTCACAACTTCCAAACTATACATATACCATATATTGCCTTGCATATATTTCGTGCTAGTACCTAATTTTGTCAGCCATTTCGGACATCACATTGCACTGTACTATGAGGAAACGGTACTAATTATGTGAAACTATTGGTTAACCGTAAACATTTGTCAGAAGGCAATAGGATAAAGACTTCCGGCTCCTCGGGCTGGTGCGAATATTTCAATGTCCGTATGTGCCAAACCGTTGGTTTGTGACACACCTTTACGCGCATCTCGCTCGCTGCGGTCGCACGAAAGCTATAGCCTAACCTAAAACCAATTCATCTTCCGTTCATTATTCGATATGGTGGCGACATATTTCTAATTAGCGAACATGTCGGATCGGTTGTGAGGTTGGACTAGATTTTTACGAGCGAGCGGAGCGAGCGAGCAAAGGTCACAACTTCCAAGCTATACATATACCATATATTGCCTTGCATATATTTCGTGCTAGTACTTAATTTTGTCAGCCATTTCGGACGTCACATTGCACTGTACTATGAAGAAACGGTACTAATTTTGTGAAACTATTGGTAAACCGTAAACATTTGTCAGAAGGCAATAGGATAAAGACTTCCGGCTCCTCGGGCTGGTGCGAATATTTCAATGTCCGTATGTGCCAAACCGTTGGTTTGTGACACACCTTTACGCGAATCTCGCTCGCTGCGGTCGCACGAAAGCTATAGCCTAACCTAAAACCAATCCATCTTGCGTTCATTATTCGATATGATGGCGACATATTTCAAATTTGCGAACGTGTCGGATCGGTTGTGGGGTTGGACTAGATTTTTACGAGCGAGCGGAGCGAGCGAGCAACGGTCACAACTTCCAAGCTATACATATACCATATATTGCCTTGCATATATTTCGTGTTATTACCTAATTTTGTCAGCCATTTCGGACATCACATTGTACTGTACTATGTGGAAATAGTACTATTTATGTGAAACTATTGGTAAACTGTAAACATTCGTCAGTAGCAATAGGATAAAGATTTCCGGCTCCTCGGGCTGGTGCGAGTATTTCAATGTCCGTATGTGCCAAACCGTTGGTTTATGACACACCTTTACGCGTCTCTCGCTCGCTGCGCTCGCTCGAAAACTATAGCCTAACCTAAAACCAATCCATATTGAGTTGAGTATTTCATATGATGGCGACATATTTCAAATTTGCGAACGTGTCCGATCGGTTGTGAGGTTGGACTAGATTTTTACGAGCGAGCGGAGCGAGCGAGCAACGGTCACAATTTCCAAGCTATACATATACCATATATTGCCTTGCATATATTTCGTGCTAGTACCTAATTTTGTCATCCATTTCGGACATCACATTGCACTGTACTATGTGGAAATAGTACTATTTATGTGAAACTATTCATAAACTGTAAACATGTGTCGGTAGGCAATAGGATAAATACTTCCGGCTCATCGGGCTGGTGCGAATATTTCAATGTCCGTATGTGCCAAACCGTTGGTTTATTACACACCTTTACGCATCTCTCGCTCGCTGCGCTCGCTCGAAAGCTATAGCCTAACCTAAAACCAATCCATCTTCCGTTCATTATTCGATATGGTGGCGACATATTTCAAATTTGCGAACTTGTCGGATCGGTTGTGAGGGTGGACTAGATTTTTACGAGCGAGCGGAGCGAGCGAGCCACGGTCACAACATCAAAGCCATACAAATACCATATATTGCCTTGCATATATTTCGTGTTATTACCTAATTTTGTCAGCCATTTCGGACATCACATTGTACTGTACTATGTGGAAATAGTACTATTTATGTGAAACTATTGGTAAACTGTAAACATTCGTCAGTAGCAATAGGATAAAGATTTCCGGCTCCTCGGGCTGGTGCGAATATTTCAATGTCCGTATGTGCCAAACCGTTGGTTTATGACACACCTTTACGCGTCTCTCGCTCGCTGCGCTCGCTCGAAAACTATAGCCTAACCTAAAACCAATCCATATTGAGTTGAGTATTTCATATGATGGCGACATATTTCAAATTTGCGAACGTGTCCGAACGGTTGTGAGGTTGGACTAGATTTTTACGAGCGAGCGGAGCGAGCGAGCAACGGTCACAACATCAAAGCTATACAAATACCATATATTGCCTTGCATATATTTCGTGTTATTACCTAATTTTGTCAGCCATTTCGGACATCACATTGTACTGTACTATGTGGAAATAGTACTATTTATGTGAAACTATTGGTAAACTGTAAACATTCGTCAGTAGCAATAGGATAAAGACTTCCGGCTCCTCGGGCTGGTGCGAATATTTCAATGTCCGTATGTGCCAAACCGTTGGTTTATGACACACCTTTACGCATCTCTCGCTCGCTGCGCTCGCTCGAAAACTATAGCCTAACCTAAAACCAATCCATATTGCGTTGAGTATTTCATATGATGGCGACATATTTCAAATTTGCGAACGTGTCCGATCGGTTGTGAGGTTGGACTAGATTTTTACGAGCGAGCGGAGCGAGCGAGCAACGGTCACAATTTCCAAGCTATACATATACCATATATTGCCTTGCATATATTTCGTGCTAGTACCTAATTTTGTCATCCATTTCGGACATCACATTGCACTGTACTATGTGGAAATAGTTCTATTTATGTGAAACTATTCGTAAACTGTAAACATGTGTCGGTAGACAACAGGATAGAGACTTCCGGCTCCTCGGGCTGGTGCGAATATTTCAATGTCCGTATGTGCCAAACCGTTGGTTTATGACACAGCTTTACGCGTCACTCGCTCGCTGCGCTCGCTCGAAAACTATAGCCTAACCTAAAACCAATCCATATTGCGTTCATTATTCGATATGATGGCGACATATTTCAAATTTGCGAACGTGTCGGATCGGTTGTGAGGTTGGACTAGATTTTTACGAGCGAGCGGAGCGAGCGAGCAACGGTCACAACTTCCAAGCTATACATATACCATATATTGCCTTGCATATATTTCGTGCTAGTACCTAATTTTGTCAGCCATTTCGGACATCACATTGCACTGTACTATGAGGAAACGGTACTAATTATGTGAAACTATTGGTTAACCGTAAACATTTGTCAGAAGGCAATAGGATAAAGACTTCCGGCTCCTCTGGCTGGTGCGAATATTTCAATGTCCGTATGTGCCAAACCGTTGGTTTGTGACACACCTTTACGCGTCTCTCGCTCGCTGCGCTCGCACGAAAACTATAGCCTAACCTAAAACCAATCCATATTGCGTTCATTATTCGATATGATGGCGACATATTTCAAATTTGCGAACGTGTCGGATCGGTTGTGAGGTTGGACTAGATTTTTACGAGCGAGCGGAGCGAGCGAGCAACGGTCACAACTTCCAAGCTATACATATACCATATATTGCCTTGCATATATTTCGTGCTAGTACCTAATTTTGTCAGCCATTTCGGACATCACATTGCACTGTACTATGAGGAAACGGTACTAATTATGTGAAACTATTGGTTAACCGTAAACATTTGTCAGAAGGCAATAGGATAAAGACTTCCGGCTCCTCGGGCTGGTGCGAATATTTCAATGTCCGTATGTGCCAAACCGTTGGTTTGTGACACACCTTTACGCGAATCTCGCTCGCTGCGGTCGCACGAAAGCTATAGCCTAACCTAAAACCAATCCATCTTCCGTTCATTATTCGATATGGTGGCGACATATTTCTAATTAGCGAACATGTCGGATCGGTTGTGAGGTTGGACTAGATTTTTACGAGCGAGCGGAGCGAGCGAGCAAATGTCACAACTTCCAAGCTATACATATACCATATATTGCCTTGCATATATTTCGTGCTAGTACCTAATTTTGTCAGCCATTTCGGACATCACATTGCACTGTACTATGAGGAAACGGTACTAATTTTGTGAAACTATTGGTAAACCGTAAACATTTGTCAGAAGGCAATAGGATAAAGACTTCCGGCTCCTCGGGCTGGTGCGAATATTTCAATGTCCGTATGTGCCAAACCGTTGGTTTGTGACACACCTTTACGCGTCTCTCGCTCGCTGCGCTCGCACGAAAGCTATAGCCTAACCTGAAACCAATCCATCTTCCATTCATTCGTCGATATGGTGGCGACATATTTCAAATTTGGGAACGTGTCGGATCGGTTGTGAGGTTGGACTAGATTTTTACGAGCGAGCGGAGCGAGCGAGCAACGGTCACAACATCAAAGCTCTACAAATACCATATATTGCCTTGCATATATTTCGTGTTATTACCTAATTTTGTCAGCCATTTCGGACATCACATTGCACTGTACTATGTGGAAATAGTACTATTTATGTGAAACTATTGGTAAACTGTAAACATTCGTCAGTAGCAATAGGATAAAGATTTCCGGCTACTCGGGCTGGTGCGAATATTTCAATGTCCGTATGTGCCACACCGTTAGTTTATGACACACCTTTACGCGTCTCTCGCTCGCTGCGCTCGCTCGAAAACTATAGCCTAACCTAAAACCAATCCATATTGAGTTGAGTATTTCATATGATGGCGACATATTTCAAATTTGCGAACGTGTCCGATCGGTTGTGAGGTTGGACTAGATTTTTACGAGCGAGCGGAGCGAGCGAGCAACGGTCACAATTTCCAAGCTATACATATACCATATATTGCCTTGCATATATTTCGTGCTAGTACCTAATTTTGTCAACCATTTCGGACATCACATTGCACTGTACTATGTGGAAATAGTACTATTTATGTGAAACTATTCATAAACTGTAAACATGTGTCGGTAGGCAATAAGATAAAGACTTCCGGCTCCTCGGGCTGGTGCGAATATTTCAATGTCCGTATGTGCCAAACCGTTGGTTTGTGACACACCTTTACGCGTCTCTCGCTCGCTGCGCTCGCACGAAAGCTATAGCCTAACCTAAAACCAATCCATCCTCCGTTCATTATTCGATATGGTGGCGACATATTTCAAATTTGCGAACGTGTCGGATCGGTTGTGAGGGTGGACTAGATTTTTACGAGCGAGCGGAGCGAGCGAGCAACGGTCACAACATCAAAG
>NW_026109073.1:0-103135 GCF_024516045.1 Bombus affinis
ATGTGAAACTATTGGTAAACCGTAAACATTTGTCAGAAGGCAATAGGATAAAGACTTCCGGCTCCTCGGGCTGGTGCGAATATTTCAATGTCCGTATGTGCCAAACCGTTGGTTCATGACACACCTATACGCGTCTCTCGCTCGCGGCGCTCGCTCGAAAACTATAGCCTAACCTAAAACCAATCTATCTTGCGTTCATTATTCGATATGATGGCGACATGTTTCAAATTTGCGAACGTGTCGAATCGGTTGTGGGGTTGGACTAGATTTTTACGAGCGGGCGGAGCGAGCGAGCAACGGTCACAATTTCCAAGCTATACATATACCATATATTGCCTTCCATATATTTCGTGCTTGTACCTAATTTTGTCAGCCATTTCGGACATCACATTGCACTGTACTATGAGGAAATAATACTATTTATGTGAAACTATTCATAAACTGTAAACATGTGTCGGTAGGCAATAGGATAAATACTTCCGGCTCCTCGGGCTGGTGCGAATATTTCAATGTCCGTATGTGCCAAACCGTTGGTTTATGACACACCTTTACGCGTCTCTCGCTCGCGGCGCTCGCTCGAAAACTATAACCTAACCTAAAACCAATCCATCTTGCGTTCATTATTCGATATGATGGCGACATATTTCAAATTTGCGAACGTGTCGGATCGGTGTGAGGTTGGACTAGATTTTTTCGAGCGAGCGGAGCGAGCGAGCAACGGTCACAATTTCCAAGCTATACATATACCATATATTGTCTTGCATATATTTCGTGCTTGTACCTAATTTTGTCAGCCATTTCGGACATCACGTTGGACTGTACTATGAGGAAACGGTACTAATTATGTGAAACTATTGGTAAACCGTAAACATTTGTCAGAAGGCAATAGGATAAAGACTTCCGGCTCCTCGGGCTGGTGCGAATATTTCAATGTCCGTATGTGCCAAACCGTTGGTTTGTGACACACCTTTACGCGTCTCTCGCTCGCGGCGCTCGCTCGAAAACTATAGCCTAACCTAAAACCAATCCATGTTGCGTTCATTATTCGATATGATGGCGACATATTTCAAATTTGCGAACGTGTCGGATCGGTTGTGAGGTTGGACTAGATTTTTACGAGCGAGCGGAGCGAGCGAGCAACGGTCACAATTTCCAAGCTATACATATACCATATTATGTCTTGCATATATTTCGTGCTTGTACCAAATTTTGTCAGCCATTTCGGACATCACGTTGCACTGTACTATGAGGTAACGGTACTAATTATGTGAAACTATTGGTAAACCGTAAACATTTGTCAGAAGGCAATAGGATAAAGACTTCCGGCTCCTCGGGCTGGTGCGAATATTTCAATGTCCGTATGTGCCAAACCGTTGGTTTATGACACACCTTTACGCGTCTCTCGCTCGCGGCGCTCGCTCGAAAACTATAGCCTAACCTAAAACCAATCCATCTTGCGTTCATTATTCGATATGATGGCGACATGTTTCCAATTTGCGAACGTGTCGGATCGGTTGTGAGGTTGGACTAGATTTTTACGAGCGAGCGGAGCGAGCGAGCAACGGTCACAATTTCCAAGCTATACATATACCATATATTGTCTTGCATATATTTCGTGCTTGTACCTAATTTTGTCAGCCATTTCGGACATCACGTTGCACTGTACTATGAGGTAACGGTACTAATTATGTGAAACTATTGGTAAACCGTAAACATTTGTCAGAAGGCAATAGGATAAAGACTTCCGGCTCCTCGGGCTGGTGCGATTATTTCAACGTCCGTATGTGCCAAACCGTTGGTTTGTGACACACCTTTACGCGTCTCTCGTTCGCTGCGCTCGCACGAAAGCTATAGCCTAACCTAAAACCAATCCATCTTCCGTTCATTATTCGATATGGTGGCGACATATTTCAAATTTGCGAACGTGTCGGATCGGTTGTGAGGTTGGACTAGATTTTTTCGAGCGAGCGAGCAACGATCACAATTTCCAACCTCTACATACACCTTATATTGCCTTGCATATATGTCGTGTTATTACCTAATTTTGTCAGGCATTTCGGACATCACATTGCATTGTACTATGTGGAAATAGTACTATTTATGTGAAACTATTCATAAACAGTAAACATGTGTCGGTAGGCAATAGGATAAATACTTCCGGCTCCTCGGGCTGATGCGGATATTTCAATGTCCGTATGTGCCAAACCGTTGGTTTATGACACACCTATACGCGTCTCTCGCTCGCTGCGATCGCTCGAAAGCTATAGCCTAACCTAAAACCAATCCATCTTGCGTTCATTATTCGATATGATGGCGACATATTTCAAATTTGCGAACGTGTCGGATCGGTTGTGAGGTTGGACCGGATTTTTTCGAGCGAGCGAGCAACGATCACAATTTCCAACCTATACATACACCTTATATTGCCTTGCATATATGTCGTGTTATTACCTAATTTTGTCAGCCATTTCGGACATCACATTGCATTGTACTATGTGGAAATAGTACTATTTATGTGAAACTATTCATAAACTGTAAACATGTGTCGGTAGGCAATAGGATAAATACTTCCGGTTCCTCGGGCTGATGCGAATATTTCAATGTCCGTATGTGCCAAACCGTTGGTTTATGACACACCTATACGCGTCTCTCGCTCGCTGCGCTCGCTCGAAAGCTATAGCCTAACCTAAAACCAATCCATCTTGCGTTCATTATTCGATATGATGGCGACATATTTCAAATTTGCGAACGTGTCGGATCGGTTGTGGGGTTGGTCTAGATTTTTACGAGCGAGCGGAGCGAGCGAGCAACGGTCACAATTTCCAAGCTATACATATACCTTATATTGCCTTCCATATATTTCGTGTTATTACCTAATTTTGTCAGCCATTTCGGACATCACATTGCACTGTACTATGAGGAAATAGTACTATTTATGTGAAACTATTCATAAACTGTAAACATGTGTCGGTAGGCAATAGGATAAATACTTCCGGCTCCTCGGGCTGGTGCGAATATATCAATGTCCGTATGTGCCAAACCGATGGTTTGTGACACATCTTTACGCGACTCTCGTTCGCTGCGCTCGCACGAAAGCTATAGCCTAACCTAAAACCAATCCATCTTCCGTTCATTATTCGATATGGTGGCGACATATTTCAAATTTGCGAACGTGTGGGATCGGTTGTGAGGTTGGACTAGATTTTTACGAGCGAGCGGAGCGAGCGAGCAACGGTCACAATTTCCAAGCTATACATATACCTTATATTGCCTTCCATATATTTCGTGTTATTACCTAATTTTGTCAGCCATTTCGGACATCACATTGCACTGTATTATGAGGAAATAGTACTATTTATGTCAAACTATTCATAAACTGTAAACATGTGTCGGTAGGCAATAGGATAAATACTTCCGGCTCCTCGGGCTGGTGCGAATATTTCAATGTCCGTATGTGCCAAACCGTTGGTTTATGACACACCTTTACGCGTCTCTCGCTCGCGGCGCTCGCTCGAAAACTATAGCCTAACCTAAAACCAATCCATCTTGCGTTCATTATTCGATATGATGGCGACATATTTCAAATTTGCGAACGTGTCGGATCGGTTGTGAGGTTGGACTAGATTTTTTCGAGCGAGCGGAGCGAGCGAGCAACGGTCACAATTTCCAAGCTATACATATACCATATATTGTCTTGCATATATTTCGTGCTTGTACCTAATTTTGTCAGCCATTTCGGACATCACGTTGCACTGTACTATGAGGAAACGGTACTAATTATGTGAAACTATTGATAAACCGTAAACATTTGTCAGAAGGCAATAGGATAAAGACTTCCGGGTCCTCGGGCTGGTGCGAATATTTCAATGTCCGTATGTGCCAAACCGTTGGTTTGTGACACACCTTTACGCGTCTCTCGTTCGCTGCGCTCGCACGAAAGCTATAGCCTAACCTAAAACCAATCCATCTTCCGTTCATTATTCGATATGGTAGCGACATATTTCAAATTTGCGAACGTGTCGGATCGGTTGTGAGGTTGGACTAGATTTTTTCGAGCGAGCGGAGCGAGCGAGCAACGGTCACAATTTCCAAGCTATACATATACCACATATTGTCTTGCATATATTTCGTGCTTGTACCTAATTTTGTCAGCCATTTCGGACATCACGTTGCACTGTACTATGAGGAAACGGTACTTATTATGTGAAACTATCGGTAAACCGTAAACATTTGTCAGAAGGCATTAGGATAAAGACTTCCGGCTCCTCGGGCTGGTGCGAATATATCAATGTCCGTATGTGCCAAACCGATGGTTTGTGACACACCTTTACGCATCTCTCGTTCGCTGCGCTCGCACGAAAGCTATAGCCTAACCTAAAACCAATCCATCTTCCGTTCATTATTCGATATGGTGGCGACATATTTCAAATTTGCGAACGTGTGGGATCGGTTGTGAGGTTGGACTAGATTTTTACGAGCGAGCGGAGCGAGCGAACAACGGTCACAATTTCCAAGCTATACATATACCTTATATTGCCTTCCATATATTTCGTGTTATTACCTAATTTTGTCAGCCATTTCGGACATCACATTGCACTGTACTATGAGGAAATAGTACTATTTATGTGAAACTATTCATAAACTGTAAACATGTGTCGGTAGGCAATAGGATAAATACTTCCGGCTCCTCGGGCTGGTGCGAATATTTCAATGTCCGTATGTGCCAAACCGTTGGTTTATGACACACCTTTACGCGTCTCTCGCTCGCGGCGCTCGCTCGAAAACTATAGCCTAACCTAAAACCAATCCATCTTGCGTTCATTATTCGATATGATGGCGACATGTTTCAAATTTGCGAACGTGTCGGATCGGTTGTGGGGTTGGACTAGATTTTTACGAGCGAGCGGAGCGAGCGAGCAACGGTCACAATTTCCAAGCTATACATATACCATATATTGTCTTGCATATATTTCGTGCTTGTACCTAATTTTGTCAGCCATTTCGGACATCACGTTGCACTGTACTATGAGGAAACGGTACTAATTATGTGAAACTATTGGTAAACCGTAAACATTTGTCAGAAGGCAATAGGATAAAGACTTCCGGCTCCTCGGGCTGGTGCGAATATATCAATGTCCGTATGTGCCAAACCGATGGTTTGTGACACACCTTTACGCATCTCTCGTTCGCTGCGCTCGCACGAAAGCTATAGCCTAACCTAAAACCAATCCATCTTCCGTTCATTATTCGATATGGTGGCGACATATTTCAAATTTGCGAACGTGTCGGATCGGTTGTGAGGTTGGACTAGATTTTTTCGAGCGAGCGAGCAACGATCACAATTTCCAACCTATACATACACCTTCTATTGCCTTGCATATATGTCGTGTTATTACCTAATTTTGTCAGCCACTTCGGACATCACATTGCATTGTACTATGTGGAAATAGTACTATTTATGTGAAACTATTCATAAACTGTAAACATTTGTCAGAAGGCAATAGGATAAAGACTTCCGGCTCCTCGGGCTGGTGCGAATATTTCAATGTCCGTATGTGCCAAACCGTTGGTTTGTGACACTCCTTTACGCATCTCTCGCTCGCGGCGCTCGCTCGAAAACTATAGCCTAACCTAAAACCAATCCATCTTGCGTTCATTATTCGATATGATGGCGACATATTTCAAATTTGCGAACGTGTCGGATCGGTTGTGAGGTTGGACTAGATTTTTACGTGCGAGCGGAGCGAGCGAGCAACGGTCACAATTTCCAAGCTATACATATACCATATATTGTCTTGCATATATTTCGTGCTTGTACCTAATTTTGTCAGCCATTTCGGACATCACGTTGCACTGTACTATGAGGAAATAGTACTATTTATGTGAAACTATTCATAAACTGTAAACATGTGTCGTTAGGCAATAGGATAAATACTTCCGGCTCCTCGGGCTGGTGCGAATATTTCAATGTCCGTATGTGCCAAACCGTTGGTTTATGACACACCTATACGCGTCTCTCGCTCGCTGCGCTCGCTCGAAAGCTATAGCCTAACCTAAAACCAATCCATCTAGCGTTCATTATTCGATATGATGACGACATATTTCAAATTTGCGAACGTGTCGGATCGGTTGTGAGGTTGGACTAGATTTTTTCGAGCGAGCGGAGCGAGCGAGCAACGGTCACAATTTCCAAGCTATACATATACCATATATTGTCTTGCATATATTTCGTGCTTGTACCTAATTTTGTCAGCCATTTCAGACATCACGTTGCACTGTACTATGAGGAAACGGTATTAATTATGTGAAACTATTGGTAAACCGTAAACATTTGTCAGAAGGCAATAGGATAAAGACATCCGGCTCCTCGGGCTGGTGCGAATATATCAATGTCCGTATGTGCCAAACCGATGGTTTGTGACACACCTTTACGCGTCTTCGTTCGCTGCGCTCGCACGAAAGCTATAGCCTAACCTAAAACCAATCCATCTTCCGTTCATTATTCGATATGGTGGCGACATATTTCAAATTTGCGAACGTGTGGGATCGGTTGTGAGGTTGGACTAGATTTTTACGAGCGAGCGGAGCGAGCGAGCAACGGTCACAATTTCCAAGCTATACATATACCTTATATTGCCTTCCATATATTTCGTGTTATTACCTAATTTTGTCAGCCATTTCGGACATCACATTGCACTGTACTATGAGGAAATAGTACTATTTATGTGAAACTATTCATAAACTGTAAACATGTGTCGTTAGGCAATAGGATAAATACTTCCGGCTCCTCGGGCTGGTGCGAATATTTCAATGTCCGTATGTGCCAAACCGTTGGTTTATGACACACCTTTACGCGTCTCTCGCTCGCGGCGCTCGCTCGAAAACTATAGCCTAACCTCAAACCAATCCATCTTGCGTTCATTATTCGATATGATGGCGACATATTTCAAATTTGCGAACGTGTCGGATCGGTTGTGGGGTTGGACTAGATTTTTACGAGCGAGCGGAGCGAGCGAGCAACGGTCACAATTTCCAAGCTATACATATATCATATATTGTCTTGCATATATTTCGTGCTTGTACCTAATTTTGTCAGCCATTTCGGACATCACGTTGCACTGTACTATGAGGAAACGGTACTTATTATGTGAAACTATCGGTAAACCGTAAACATTTGTCAGAAGGCATTAGGATAAAGACTTCCGGCTCCTCGGGCTGGTGCGAATATATCAATGTCCGTATGTGCCAAACCGATGGTTTGTGACACACCTTTACGCATCTCTCGTTCGCTGCGCTCGCACGAAAGCTATAGCCTAACCTAAAACCAATCCATCTTCCGTTCATTATTCGATATGGTGGCGACATATTTCAAATTTGCGAACGTGTGGGATCGGTTGTGAGGTTGGACTAGATTTTTACGAGCGAGCGGAGCGAGCGAACAACGGTCACAATTTCCAAGCTATACATATACCTTATATTGCCTTCCATATATTTCGTGTTATTACCTAATTTTGTCAGCCATTTCGGACATCACATTGCACTGTACTATGAGGAAATAGTACTATTTATGTGAAACTATTCATAAACTGTAAACATGTGTCGGTAGGCAGTAGGATAAATACTTCCGGCTCCTCGGGCTGGTGCGAATATTTCAATGTCCGTATGTGCCAAACCGTTGGTTTATGACACACCTTTACGCGTCTCTCGCTCGCGGCGCTCGCTCGAAAACTATAGCCTAACCTAAAACCAATCCATCTTGCGTTCATTATTCGATATGATGGCGACATGTTTCAAATTTGCGAACGTGTCGGATCGGTTGTGGGGTTGGACTAGATTTTTACGAGCGAGCGGAGCGAGCGAGCAACGGTCACAATTTCCAAGCTATACATATACCATATATTGTCTTGCATATATTTCGTGCTTGTACCTAATTTTGTCAGCCATTTCGGACATCACGTTGCACTGTACTATGAGGAAACGGTACTAATTATGTGAAACTATTGGTAAACCGTAAACATTTGTCAGAAGGCAATAGGATAAAGACTTCCGGCTCCTCGGGCTGGTGCGAATATATCAATGTCCGTATGTGCCAAACCGATGGTTTGTGACACACCTTTACGCATCTCTCGTTCGCTGCGCTCGCACGAAAGCTATAGCCTAACTTAAAACCAATCCATCTTCCGTTCATTATTCGATATGGTGGCGACATATTTCAAATTTGCGAACGTGTCGGATCGGTTGTGAGGTTGGACTAGATTTTTTCGAGCGAGCGAGCAACGATCACAATTTCCAACCTATACATACACCTTCTATTGCCTTGCATATATGTCGTGTTATTACCTAATTTTGTCAGCCACTTCGGACATCACATTGCATTGTACTATGTGGAAATAGTACTATTTATGTGAAACTATTCATAAACTGTAAACATTTGTCAGAAGGCAATAGGATAAAGACTTCCGGCTCCTCGGGCTGGTGCGAATATTTCAATGTCCGTATGTGCCAAACCGTTGGTTTGTGACACTCCTTTACGCATCTCTCGCTCGCGGCGCTCGCTCGAAAACTATAGCCTAACCTAAAACCAATCCATCTTGCGTTCATTATTCGATATGATGGCGACATATTTCAAATTTGCGAACGTGTCGGATCGGTTGTGAGGTTGGACTAGATTTTTACGAGCGAGCGGAGCGAGCGAGCAACGGTCACAATTTCCAAGCTATACATATACCATATATTGTCTTGCATATATTTCGTGCTTGTACCTAATTTTGTCAGCCATTTCGGACATCACGTTGCACTGTACTATGAGGAAATAGTACTATTTATGTGAAACTATTCATAAACTGTAAACATGTGTCGT
Organism: Bombus affinis; assembly: GCF_024516045.1. Classification (NCBI taxonomy): domain Eukaryota; kingdom Metazoa; phylum Arthropoda; class Insecta; order Hymenoptera; family Apidae; genus Bombus; species Bombus affinis. Next base: position 8,861 of record NW_026109073.1, read on the forward strand.
TAGGCAATAGGATAAATACTTCCGGCTCCTCGGGCTGGTGCGAATATTTCAATGTCCGTATGTGCCAAACCGTTGGTTTATGACACACCTATACGCGTCTCTCGCTCGCTGCGCTCGCTCGAAAGCTATAGCCTAACCTAAAACCAATCCATCTAGCGTTCATTATTCGATATGATGACGACATATTTCAAATTTGCGAACGTGTCGGATCGGTTGTGAGGTTGGACTAGATTTTTTCGAGCGAGCGGAGCGAGCGAGCAACGGTCACAATTTCCAAGCTATACATATACCATATATTGTCTTGCATATATTTCGTGCTTGTACCTAATTTTGTCAGCCATTTCAGACATCACGTTGCACTGTACTATGAGGAAACGGTATTAATTATGTGAAACTATTGGTAAACCGTAAACATTTGTCAGAAGGCAATAGGATAAAGACTTCCGGCTCCTCGGGCTGGTGCGAATATATCAATGTCCGTATGTGCCAAACCGATGGTTTGTGACACACCTTTACGTGTCTTCGTTCGCTGCGCTCGCACGAAAGCTATAGCCTAACCTAAAACCAATCCATCTTCCGTTCATTATTCGATATGGTGGCGACATATTTCAAATTTGCGAACGTGTGGGATCGGTTGTGAGGTTGGACTAGATTTTTACGAGCGAGCGGAGCGAGCGAGCAACGGTCACAATTTCCAAGCTATACATATACCTTATATTGCCTTCCATATATTTCGTGTTATTACCTAATTTTGTCAGCCATTTCGGACATCACATTGCACTGTACTATGAGGAAATAGTACTATTTATGTGAAACTATTCATAAACTGTAAACATGTGTCGTTAGGCAATAGGATAAATACTTCCGGCTCCTCGGGCTGGTGCGAATATTTCAATGTCCGTATGTGCCAAACCGTTGGTTTATGACACACCCTTACGCGTCTCTCGCTCGCGGCGCTCGCTCGAAAACTATAGCCTAACCTCAAACCAATCCATCTTGCGTTCATTATTCGATATGATGGCGACATATTTCAAATTTGCGAACGTGTCGGATCGGTTGTGGGGTTGGACTAGATTTTTACGAGCGAGCGGAGCGAGCGAGCAACGGTCACAATTTCCAAGCTATACATATATCATATATTGTCTTGCATATATTTCGTGCTTGTACCTAATTTTGTCAGCCATTTCAGACATCACGTTGCACTGTACTATGAGGAAACGGTACTAATTATGTGAAACTATTGGTAAACCGTAAACATTTGTCAGAAGGCAATAGGATAAAGACTTCCGGCTCCTCGGGCTGGTGCGAATATATCAATGTCCGTATGTGCCAAACCGATGGTTTGTGACACACCTTTACGCGTCTCTCGTTCGCTGCGCTCGCACGAAAGCTATAGCCTAACCTAAAACCAATCCATCTTCCGTTCATTATTCGATATGGTGGCGACATATTTCAAATTTGCGAACGTGTGGGATAGGTTGTGAGGTTGGACTAGATTTTTACGAACGAGCGGAGCGAGCGAGCAACGGTCACAATTTCCAAGCTATACATATACCTTATATTGCCTTCCATATATTTCGTGTTATTACCTAATTTTGTCAGCCATTTCGGACATCACATTGCACTGTACTATGAGGAAATAGTACTATTTATGTGAAACTATTCATAAACTGTAAACATGTGTCGGTAGGCAATAGGATAAATACTTCCGGCTCCTCGGGCTGGTGCGTATATTTCAATGTCCGTATGTGCCAAACCGTTGGTTTATGACACACCTTTACGCGTCTCTCGCTCGCGGCGCTCGCTCGAAAACTATAACCTAACCTAAAACCAATCCATCTTGCGTTCATTATTCGATATGATGGCGACATATCTCAAATTTGCGAACGTGTCGGATCGGTTGTGAGGTTGGACTAGATTTTTTCGAGCGAGCGGAGCGAGCGAGCAACGGTCACAATTTCCAAGCTATACATATACCATATATTGTCTTGCATATATTTCGTGCTTGTACCTAATTTTGTCAGCCGTTTCGGACATCACGTTGCACTGTACAATGAGGAAACGGTACTAATTATGTGAAACTATTGGTAAACCGTAAACATTTGTCAGAAGGCAATAGGATAAAGACTTCCGGCTCCTCGGGCTGGTGCGAATATTTCAATGTCCGTATGTGCCAAACCGTTGGTTTGTGACACACCTTTACGCATCTCTCGCTCGCGGCGCTCGCTCGAAAACTATAGCCTAACCTAAAACCAATCCATCTTGCGTTCATTATTCGATATGATGGCGACATATTTCAAATTTGCGAACGTGTCGGATCGGTTGTGAGGTTGGACTAGATTTTTACGAGCGAGCGGAGCGAGCGAGCAACGGTCACAATTTCCAAGCTATACATATACCATATATTGTCTTGCATATATTTCGTGCTTGTACCTAATTTTGTCAGCCATTTCGGACATCACGTTGCACTGTACTATGAGGAAATAGTACTATTTATGTGAAACTATTCATAAACTGTAAACATGTGTCGTTAGGCAATAGGATAAATACTTCCGGCTCCTCGGGCTGGTGCGAATATTTCAATGTCCGTATGTGCCAAACCGTTGGTTTATGACACACCTATACGCGTCTCTCGCTCGCTGCGCTCGCTCGAAAGCTATAGCCTAACCTAAAACCAATCCATCTAGCGTTCATTATTCGATATGATGGCGACATATTTCAAATTTGCGAACGTGTCGGATCGGTTGTGAGGTTGGACTAGATTTTTTCGAGCGAGCGGAGCGAGCGAGCAACGGTCACAATTTCCAAGCTATACATATACCATATATTGTCTTGCATATATTTCGTGCTTGTACCTAATTTTGTCAGCCATTTCAGACATCACGTTGCACTGTACTATGAGGAAACGGTACTAATTATGTGAAACTATTGGTAAACCGTAAACATTTGTGAGAAGGCAATAGGATAAAGACTTCCGGCTCCTCGGGCTGGTGCGAATATATCAATGTCCGTATGTGCCAAACCGATGGTTTGTGACACACCTTTACGCGTCTCTCGTTCGCTGCGCTCGCACGAAAGCTATAGCCTAACCTAAAACCAATCCATCTTCCGTTCATTATTCGATATGGTGGCGACATATTTCAAATTTGCGAACGTGTGGGATCGGTTGTGAGGTTGGACTAGATTTTTACGAGCGAGCGGAGCGAGCGAGCAACGGTCACAATTTCCAAGCTATACATATACCTTATATTGCCTCCCATATATTTCGTGTTATTACCTAATTTTGTCAGCCATTTCGGACATCACATTGCACTGTACTATGAGGAAATAGTACTATTTATGTGAAACTATTCATAAACTGTAAACATGTGTCGTTAGGCAATAGGATAAATACTTCCGGCTCCTCGGGCTGGTGCGAATATTTCAATGTCCGTATGTGCCAAACCGTTGGTTTATGACACACCTTTACGCGTCTCTCGCTCGCGGCGCTCGCTCGAAAACTATAGCCTAACCTCAAACCAATCCATCTTGCGTTCATTATTCGATATGATGGCGACATATTTCAAATTTGCGAACGTGTCGGATCGGTTGTGGGGTTGGACTAGATTTTTACGAGCGAGCGGAGCGAGCGAGCAACGGTCACAATTTCCAAGCTATACATATACCATATATTGTCTTGCATATATTTCGTGCTTGTACCTAATTTTGTCAGCCATTTCGGACATCACGTTGCACTGTACTATGAGGAAACGGTACTAATTATGTGAAACTATTGGTAAACCGTAAACATTTGTCAGAAGGCAATAGGATAAAGGCTTCCGGCTCCTCGGGCTGGTGCGAATATATCAATGTCCGTATGTGCCAAACCGATGGTTTGTGACACACCTTTACGCGTCTCTCGTTCGCTGCGCTCGCACGAAAGCTATAGCCTAACCTAAAACCAATCCATCTTCCGTTCATTATTCGATATGGTGGCGACATATTTCAAATTTACGAACGTGTGGGATCGGTTGTGAGGTTGGACTAGATTTTTACGAGCGAGCGGAGCGAGCGAGCAACGGTCACAATTTCCAAGCTATACATATACCTTATATTGCCTTCCATATATTTCGTGTTATTACCTAATTTTGTCAGCCATTTCGGACATCACATTGCACTGTACTATGAGGAAATAGTACTATTTATGTGAAACTATTCATAAACTGTAAACATGTGTCGGTAGGCAATAGGATAAATACTTCCGGCTCCTCGGGCTGGTGCGAATATTTTAATGTCCGTATGTGCCAAACCGTTGGTTTATGACACACCTTTACGCGTCTCTCGCTCGCGGCGCTCGCTCGAATACTATAGCCTAACCTAAAACCAATCCATCTTGCGTTCATTATTCGATATGATGGCGACATGTTTCAAATTTGCGAACGTGTCGGATCGGTTGTGGGGTTGGACTAGATTTTTACGAGCGAGCGGAGCGAGCGAGCAACGGTCACAACTTCCAAGCTATACATATACCATATATTGTCTTGCATATATTTCGTGCTTGTACCTAATTTTGTCAGCCATTTCGGACATCACGTTGCACTGTACTATGAGGAAACGGTACTAATTATGTGAAACTATTGGTAAACCGTAAACATTTGTCAGAAGGCAATAGGATAAAGACTTCCGGCTCCTCGGGCTGGTGCGAATATTTCAATGTCCGTATGTGCCAAACCGTTGGTTTGTGACACACCTTTACGCGTCTCTCGCTCGCGGCGCTCGCTCGAAAACTATAGCCTAACCTAAAACCAATCCATCTTGCGTTCATTATTCGATATGATGGCGACATATTTCAAATTTGCGAACGTGTCGGATCGGTTGTGAGGTTGGACTAGATTTTTACGAGCGAGCGGAGCGAGCGAGCAACGGTCACAATTTCCAAGCTATACATATACCATATATTGTCTTGCATATATTTCGTGCTTGTACCTAATTTTGTCAGCCATTTCGGACATCACGTTGCACTGTACTATGAGGTAACGGTACTAATTATGTGAAACTATTCATAAACCGTAAACATTTGTCAGAAGGCAATAGGATAAAGACTTCCGGCTCCTCGGGCTGGTGCGAATATTTCAACGTCCGTATGTGCCAAACCGTTGGTTTGTGACACACCTTTACGCGTCTCCCGTTCGCTGCGCTCGCACGATAGCTATAGCCTAACCTAAAACCAATCCATCTTCCGTTCATTATTCGATATGGTGGCGACATATTTCATATTTGCGAACGTGTCGGATCGGTTGTGAGGTTGGACTAGATTTTTTCGAGCGAGCGAGCAACGATCACAATTTTCAACCTATACATACACCTTATATTGCCTTGCATATATGTCGTGTTATTACCTAATTTTGTGAGCCACTTCGGACATCACATTGCATTGTACTATGTGGAAATAGTACTATTTATGTGAAACTATTCATAAACTGTAAACATGTGTCGGTAGGCAATAGGATAAATACTTCCGGCTCCTCGGGCTGATGCGAATATTTCAATGTCCGTATGTGCCAAACCGTTGGTTTATGACACACCTATACGCGTCTCTCGCTCGCTGCGCTCGCTCGAAAGCTATAGCCTAACCTAAAACCAATCCATCTTGCGTTCATTATTCGATATGATGGCGACATATTTCAAATTTGCGAACGTGTCGGATCGGTTGTGAGGTTGGACTAGATTTTTTCGAGCGAGCGGAGCGAGCGAGCAACGGTCACAATTTCCAAGCTATACATATACCATATATTGTCTTGCATATATTTCGTGCTTGTACCTAATTTTGTCAGCCATTTCAGACATCACGTTGCACTGTACTATGAGGAAACGGTACTAATTATGTGAAACTATTGGTAAACCGTAAACATTTGTCAGAAGGCAATAGGATAAAGACTTCCGGCTCCCCGGGCTGGTGCGAATATATCAATGTCCGTATGTGCCAAACCGATGGTTTGTGACACACCTTTACGCGTCTCTCGCTCGCTGCGCTCGCACGAAAGCTATAGCCTAACCTAAAACCAATCCATCTTCCGTTCATTATTCGATATGGTGGCGACATATTTCAAATTTGCGAACGTGTGGGATCGGTTGTGAGGTTGGACTAGATTTTTACGAGCGAGCGGAGCGAGCGAGCAACGGTCACAATTTCCAAGCTATACATATACCTTATATTGCCTTCCATATATTTCGTGTTATTACCTAATTTTGTCAGCCATTTCGGACATCACATTGCACTGTACTATGAGGAAATAGTACTATTTATGTGAAACTATTCATAAACTGTAAACATGTGTCGTTAGGCAATAGGATAAATACTTCCGGCTCCTCGGGCTGGTGCGAATATTTCAATGTCCGTATGTGCCAAACCGTTGGTTTATGACACACCTTTACGCGTCTCTCGCTCGCGGCGCTCGCTCGAAAACTATAGCCTAACCTAAAACCAATCCATCTTGCGTTCATTATTCGATATGATGGCGACATATTTCAAATTTGCGAACGTGTCGGATCGGTTGTGGGGTTGGACTAGATTTTTACGAGCGAGCGGAGCGAGCGAGCAACGGTCACAATTTCCAAGCTATACATATACCATATATTGTCTTGCATATATTTCGTGCTTGTACCTAATTTTGTCAGCCATTTCGGACATCACGTTGCACTGTACTATGAGGAAACGGTACTAATTATGTGAAACTATTGGTAAACCGTAAACATTTGTCAGAAGGCAATAGGATAAAGGCTTCCGGCTCCTCGGGCTGGTGCGAATATATCAATGTCCGTATGTGCCAAACCGATGGTTTGTGACACACCTTTACGCGTCTCTCGTTCGCTGCGCTCGCACGAAAGCTATAGCCTAACCTAAAACCAATCCATCTTCCGTTCATTATTCGATATGGTGGCGACATATTTCAAATTTGCGAACGTGTGGGATCGGTTGTGAGGTTGGACTAGATTTTTACGAGCGAGCGGAGCGAGCGAGCAACGGTCACAATTTCCAAGCTATACATATACCATATATTGTCTTGCATATATTTCGTGCTTGTACCTAATTTTGTCAGCCATTTCGGACATCACGTTGCACTGTACTATGAGGAAACGGTACTAATTATGTGAAACTATTGGTAAACCGTAAACATTTGTCAGAAGGCAATAGGATAAAGGCTTCCGGCTCCTCGGGCTGGTGCGAATATATCAATGTCCGTATGTGCCAAACCGATGGTTTGTGACACACCTTTACGCGTCTCTCGTTCGCTGCGCTCGCACGAAAGCTATAGCCTAACCTAAAACCAATCCATCTTCCGTTCATTATTCGATATGGTGGCGACATATTTCAAATTTGCGAACGTGTGGGATCGGTTGTGAGGTTGGACTAGATTTTTACGAGCGAGCGGAGCGAGCGAGCAACGGTCACAATTTCCAAGCTATACCAATACCTTATATTGCCTTCCATATATTTCGTGTTATTACCTAATTTTGTCAGCCATTTCGGACATCACATTGCACTGTACTATGAGGAAATAGTACTATTTATGTGAAACTATTCATAAACTGTAAACATGTGTCGGCAGGCAATAGGATAAATACTTCCGGCTCCTCGGGCTGGTGCGAATATATCAATGTCCGTATGTGCCAAACGGATGGTTTTGACACACCTTTACGCGTCTCTCGTTCGCTGCGCTCGCACGAAAGCTATAGCCTAACCTAAAACCAATCCATCTTCCGTTCATTATTCGATATGGTGGCGAAATATTTCAAATTTGCGAACGTGTCGGATCGGTTGTGAGGTTGGACTAGATTTTTTCGAGCGAGCGGGGCGAGCGAGCAACGGTCACAATTTCCAAGCTATACATATACCTTATATTGCCTTCCATATATTTCGTGTTATTACCTAATTTTGTCAGCCATTTCGGACATCACATTGCACTGTACTATGAGGAAATAGTACTATTTATGTGAAACTAATCATAAACTGTAAACATGTGTCGTTAGGCAATAGGATAAATACTTCCGGCTCCACGGGCTGGTGCGAATATTTCAATGTCCGTATGTGCCAAACCGTTGGTTTATGACACACCTTTACGCGTCTCTCGCTCGCGGCGCTCGCTCGAAAACTATAGCCTAACCTAAAACCAATCCATCTTGCGTTCATTATTCGATATGATGGCGACATATTTCAAATTTGCGAACGTGTCGGATCGGTTGTGGGGTTGGACTAGATTTTTACGAGCGAGCGGAGCGAGCGAGCAACGGTCACAATTTCCAAGCTATACATATACCATATATTGTCTTGCATATATTTCGTGCTTGTACCTAATTTTGTCAGCCATTTCGGACATCACGTTGCACTGTACCATGAGGAAACGGTACTAATTATGTGAAACTATTGGTAAACCGTAAACATTTGTCAGAAGGCAATAGGATAAAGGCTTCCGGCTCCTCGGGCTGGTGCGAATATATCAATGTCCGTATGTGCCAAACCGATGGTTTGTGACACACCTTTACGCGTCTCTCGTTCGCTGCGCTCGCACGAAAGCTATAGCCTAACCTAAAACCAATCCATCTTCCGTTCATTATTCGATATGGTGGCGAAATATTTCAAATTTGCGAACGTGTCGGATCGGTTGTGAGGTTGGACTAGATTTTTTCGAGCGAGCGGAGCGAGCGAGCAACGGTCACAATTTCCAAGCTATACATATACCTTATATTGCCTTCCATATATTTCGTGTTATTACCTAATTTTGTCAGCCATTTCGGACATCACATTGCACTGTACTATGAGGAAATAGTACTATTTATGTGAAACTATTCATATACTGTAAACATGTGTCGGTAGGCAATAGGATAAATACTACCGGCTCCTCGGGCTGGTGCGAATATTTCAACGTCCGTATGTGCCAAACCGTTGGTTTGTGACACACCTTTACGCGTCTCCCGTTCGCTGCGCTCGCACGAAAGCTATAGCCTAACCTAAAACCAATCCATCTTCCGTTCATTATTCGATATGGTGGCGACATATTTCAAATTTGCGAACGTGTCGGATCGGTTGTGAGGTTGGACTAGATTTTTTCGAGCGAGCGAGCAACGATCACAATTTCCAACCTATACATACACCTTATATTGCCTTGCATATATGTCGTGTTATTACCAAATTTTGTCAGCCATTTCGGACATCACATTGCATTGTACTATGTGGAAATAGTACTATTTATGTGAAACTATTCATAAACTGTAAACATGTGTCGGTAGGCAATAGGATAAATACTTCCGGCTCCTCGGGCTGATGCGAATATTTCAATGTCCGTATGTGCCAAACCGTTGGTTTATGACACACCTATACGCGTCTCTCGCTCGCTGCGCTCGCTCGAAAGCTATAGCCTAACCTAAAACCAATCCATCTTGCGTTCATTATTCGATATGATGGCGTCATATTTCAAATTTGCGAACGTGTCGGATCGGTTGTGAGGTTGGACTAGATCTTTTCGAGCGAGCGGAGCGAGCGAGCAACTGTCACAATTTCCAAGCTATACATATACCATATATTGTCTTGCATATATTTCGTGCTTATACCTAATTTTGTCAGCCATTTCAGACATCACGTTGCACTGTACTATGAGGAAACGGTACTAATTATGTGAAACTATTGGTAAACCGTAAACATTTGTCAGAAGGCAATAGGATAAAGACTTCCGGCTCCTCGGGCTGGTGCGAATATATCAATGTACGTATGTGCCAAACCGATGGTTTGTGACACACCTTTACGCGTCTCTCGTTCGCTGCGCTCGCACGAAAGCTATAGCCTAACCTAAAACCAATCCATCTTCCGCTCATTATTCGATATGGTGGCGACATATTTCAAATTTGCGAACGTGTGGGATCGGTTGTGAGGTTGGACTAGATTTTTACGAGCGAGCGGAGCGAGCGAGCAACGGTCACAATTTCCAAGCTATACATATACCTTATATTGCCTTCCCTATATTTCCTGTTATTACCTAATTTTGTCAGCCATTTCGGACATCACATTGCACTGTACTATGAGGAAATAGTACTATTTATGTGAAACTATTCATAAACTGTAAACATGTGTCGGTAGGCAATAGGATAAATACTTCCGGCTCCTCGGGCTGGTGCGAATATTTCAATGTCCGTATGTGCCAAACCGTTTGTTTATGACACACCTATACGCGTCACTCGCTCGCTGCGCTCGCTCGAAAACTATAGCCTAACCTAAAACCAATCCATCTTCCGTTCGTTATTCGATATGGTGGCGACATATTTCAAATTTGCGAACGTGTCGGATCGGTTGTGAGGTTGGACTAGATTTTTTCGAGCGAGCGGATCGAGCGAGCAACGGTCACAATTTCCAAGCTATACATATACCATATATTGTCTTGCATATATTTCGTGCTTGTTCCTAATTTTGTCAGCCATTTCGGACATCACGTTGCACTGTACTATGAGGAAACGGTACTAATTATGTGAAACTATTGATAAACCGTAAACATTTGTCAGAAGGCAATAGGATAAAGACTTCCGGCTCCTCGGGCTGGTGCGAATATTTCAATGTCCGGATGTGCCAAACCGTTGGTTTGTGACACACCTTTACGCGTCTCTCGTTCGCTGCGCTCGCACGAAAGCTATAGCCTAACCTAAAACCAATCCATCTTCCGTTCATTATTCGATATGGTGGCGACATATTTCAAATTTGCGAACGTGTGGGATCGGTTGTGAGGTTGGACTAGATTTTTACGAGCGAGCGGAGCGAGCGAGCAACGGTCACAATTTCCAAGCTATACCAATACCTTATATTGCCTTCCATATATTTCGTGTTATTACCTAATTTTTTCAGCCATTTCGGACATCACATTGCACTGTACTATGAGGAAATAGTACTATTTATGTGAAACTATTCATATACTGTAAACATGTGTCGGTCGGCAATAGGATAAATACTTCCGGCTCCTCGGGCTGGTGCGAATATTTCAACGTCCGTATGTGCCAAACCGTTGGTTTGTGACACACCTTTACGCGTCTCCCGTTCGCTGCGCTCGCACGAAAGCTATAGCCTAACCTAAAACCAATCCATCTTCCGTTCATTATTCGATATGGTGGCGACATATTTCAAATTTGCGAACGTGTCGGATCGGTTGTGAGGTTGGACTAGATTTTTTCGAGCGAGCGAGCAACGATCACAATTTCCAACCTATACATACACCTTATATTGCCTTGCATATATGTCGTGTTATTACCTAATTTTGTCAGCCATTTCGGACATCACATTGCATTGTACTATGTGGAAATAGTACTATTTATGTGAAACTATTCATAAACTGTAAACATGTGTCGGTAGGCAATAGGATAAATACTTCCGGCTCCTCGGGCTGATGCGAATATTTCAATGTCCGTATGTGCCAAACCGTTGGTTTATGACACACCTATACGCGTCTCTCGCTCGCTGCGCTCGCTCGAAAGCTATAGCCTAACCTAAAACCAATCCATCTTGCGTTCATTATTCGATATGATGGCGTCATATTTCAAATTTGCGAACGTGTCGGATCGGTTGTGAGGTTGGACTAGATCTTTTCGAGCGAGCGGAGCGAGCGAGCAACTGTCACAATTTCCAAGCTATACATATACCATATATTGTCTTGCATATATTTCGTGCTTGTACCTAATTTTGTCAGCCATTTCAGACATCACGTTGCACTGTACTATGAGGAAACGGTACTAATTATGTGAAACTATTGGTAAACCGTAAACATTTGTCAGAAGGCAATAGGATAAAGACTTCCGGCTCCTCGGGCTGGTGCGAATATATCAATGTACGTATGTGCCAAACCGATGGTTTGTGACACACCTTTACGCGTCTCTCGTTCGCTGCGCTCGCACGAAAGCTATAGCCTAACCTAAAACCAATCCATCTTCCGCTCATTATTCGATATGGTGGCGACATATTTCAAATTTGCGAACGTGTGGGATCGGTTGTGAGGTTGGACTAGATTTTTACGAGCGAGCGGAGCGAGCGAGCAACGGTCACAATTTCCAAGCTATACATATACCTTATATTGCCTTCCCTATATTTCGTGTTATTACCTAATTTTGTCAGCCATTTCGGACATCACGTTGCACTGTAATATGAGGAAACGGTACTAATTATGTGAAACTATTGATAAACCGTAAACATTTGTCAGAAGGCAATAGGATAAAGACTTCCGGCTCCTCGGGCTGGTGCGAATATTTCAATGTCCGGATGTGCCAAACCGTTGGTTTGTGACACACCTTTACGCATCTCTCGTTCGCTGCGCTCGCACGAAAGCTATAGCCTAACCTAAAACCAATCCATCTTCCGTTCATTATTCGATATGGTGGCGACATATTTCAAATTTGCGAACGTGTGGGATCGGTTGTGAGGTCGGACTAGATTTTTACGAGCGAGCGGAGCGAGCGAGCAACGGTCACAATTTCCAAGCTATACATATACCATATATATATTTATTTCGAGCATATATTTCGTGCTTGTACCTAATTTTGTCAGCCATTTCGGACATCACGTTGCACTGTACTATGAGGAAACGGTACTAATTATGTGAAACTATTGGTAAACCGTAAACATTTGTCAGAAGGCAATAGGATAAATACTTCCGGCTCCTCGGGCTGGTGCGAATATATCTATGTCCGTATGTGCCAAACCGATCGTTTGTGACACACCTTTACGCGTCTCTCGTTCGCTGCGCTCGCACGAAAGCTATAGCCTAACCTAAAACCAATCCATCTTCCGTTCATTATTCGATATGGTGGCGACATATTTCAAATTTGCGAACGTGTGGGATCGGTTGTGAGGTTGGACTAGATTTTTACGAGCGACCGGAGCGAGCGAGCAACGGTCACAATTTCCAAGCTATACATATACCTTATATTGCCTTCCATATATTTCGTGTTATTACCTACTTTTGTCAGCCATTTCGGACATCACATTGCACTGTACTATGAGGAAATAGTACTATTTATGTGAAACTATTCATAAACTGTAAACATGTGTCGGTAGGCAATAGGATAAATACTTCCGGCTCCTCGGGCTGGTGCGAATATTTCAATGTCCGTATGTGCCAAACCGTTGGTTTATGACACACCTATACGCGTCTCTCGCTAGCGGCGATCGCTCGAAAACTATAGCCTAACCTAAAACCAATCCATCTTGCGTTCATTATTCGATATGATGGCGACATGTTTCAAATTTGCGAACGTGTCGGATCGGTTGTGGGGTTGGACTAGATTTTTACGAGCGAGCGGAGCGAGCGAGCAACGGTCACAATTTCCAAGCTATACATATACCATATATTGTCTTGCATATATTTCGTGCTTGTACCTAATTTTGTCAGCCATTTCGGACATCACGTTGCACTGTACTATGAGGAAACGGTACTAATTATGTTAAACTATTGGTAAACCGTAAACATTTGTCAGAAGGCAATAGGATAAAGACATCCGGCTCCTCGGGCTGGTGCGAATATATCAATGTCCGTATGTGCCAAACCGATGGTTTGTGACACAGCTTTACGCGTCTCACGTTCGCTGCGCTCGCACGAAAGCTATAGCCTAACCTAAAACCAATCCATCTTCCGTTCATTATCCGATATGGTGGCGACATATTTGAAATTTGCGAACGTGTGGGATCGGTTGTGAGGTTGGACTAGATTTTTACGAGCGAGCGGAGCGAGCGAGCAACGGTCACAATTTCCAAGCTATACATATACCATATATTGTCTTGCATATATTTCGTGCTTGTACCTAATTTTGTCAGCCATTTCGGACATCACGTTGCACTGTACTATGAGGAAACGGTACTAAGTGAAACTATTGGTAAACCGTAAACATTTGTCAGAAGGCAATAGGATGAAGACTTCCGGCTCCTCGGGCTGGTGCGAATATTTCAATGTCCGTATGTTCCAAACCGTTGGTTTATGACACACCTTTACGCGTCTCTCGCTCGCGGCGCTCGCTCGAAAACTATAGCGTAACCTAAAACCAATCCATCTTGCGTTCATTATTCGATATGATGGCGACATCTTTCAAATTTGCGAATGTGTCGGATCGGTTGTGAGGTTGGACTAGATTTTTACGAGCGAGCGGAGCGAGCGAGCAACGGTCACAATTTCCAAGCTATACATATACCTTATATTGCCTTCCATATATTTCGTGTTATTACCTAATTTTTTCAGCCATTTCGGACATCACATTGCACTGTACTATGAGGAAATAGTACTATTTATGTGAAACTATTCATAAACTGTAAACATGTGTCGGTAGGCAATGGGATAAATACTTCCGGCTCCTCGGGCTGGTGCGAATATTTCAATGTCCGTATGTGCCAAACCATTGGTTTATGACACACCTATACGCGTCTCTCGCTCGCTGCGCTCGCTCGAAAACTATAGCCTTACCTAAAACCAATCCATCTTGCGTTCATTATTCGATATGATGGCGACATATTTCAAATTTGCGAACGTGTCGGATCGGTTGTGGGGTTGGACTAGATTTTTACGAGCGAGCGGAGCGAGCGAGCAACGGTCACAATTTCCAAGCTATACATATACCATATATTGTCTTGCATATATTTCGTGCTTGTACCTAATTTTGTCAGCCATTTCGGACATCACGTTGCACTGTACTATGAGGAAACGGTACTAATTATGTGAAACTATTGGTAAACCGTAAACATTTGTCAGATGGCAATAGGATAAATACTTCCGGCACCTCGGGCTGGTGCGAATATTTCAATGTCCGTATGTGCCAAACCGTTGGTTTATGACACACCTATACGCGTCTCTCGCTCGCTGCGCTCGCTCGAAAACTATAGCCTTACCTAAAACCAATCCATCTTGCGTTCATTATTCGATATGATGGCGACATATTTCAAATTTGCGAACGTGTCGGATCGGTTGTGGGGTTGGACTAGATTTTTACGAGCGAGCGGAGCGAGCGAGCAACGGTCACAATTTCCAAGCTATACATATACCTTATATTCCCTTCCATATATATCGTGTTATTACCTAATTTTGTCAGCCATTTCGGACATCACATTGCACTGTACTATGAGGAACGAGTACTATTTATGTGAAACTATTCATAAACTGTAAACATGTGTCGGTAGGCAATAGGATAAATACTTCCGGCTCCTCGGGCTAATGCGAATATTTCAATGTCCGTATGTGCCAAACCGTTGGTTTATGACACACCTTTACGCGTCTCTCGCTCGCGGCGCACGCTCGAAAACTATAGCCTAACCTAAAACCAATCCATCTTCCGTTCATTATTCGATATGGTGGCGACATATTTCAAATTTGCGAACGTGTGGGATCGGTTGTGAGGTTGGACTAGATTTTTACGAGCGAGCGGAGAGCACGAGCAACGGTCACAATTTCCAAGCTATACATATACCATATATTGTCTTGCATATATTTCGTGCTTGTACCTAATTTTGTCAGCCATTTCGGACATCACGTTGCACTGTACTATGAGGAAACGGTACTAATTATGTGAAGCTATTGGTAAACCGTAAACATTTGTCAGAAGGCAATAGGATAAAGACTTCCGGCTCCTCGGGCTGGTGCGAATATATCAATGTCCGTATGTGCCAAACCGATGGTTTGTGACACACCTTTACGCGTCTCTCGTTCGCTGCGCTCGCACGAAAGCTATAGCCTAACCTAAAACCAATCCATCTTCCGTTCATTATTCGATATGGTGGCGACATATTTCAAACTTGCGAACGTGTGGGATCGGTTGTGAGGTTGGACTAGATTTTTTCGAGCGAGCGGAGCGAGCGAGCAACGGTCACAATTTCCAAGCTATACATATACCTTATATGCCCTTCCATATACATCGTGTTATTACCTAATTTTGTCAGCCATTTCGGACATCACATTGCACTGTACTATGAGGAAGGAGTACTATTTATGTGAAACTATTCATAAACTGTAAACATGTGTCGGTAGGCAATAGGATAAATACTTCCGGCTCCTCGGGCTAATGCGAATATTTCAATGTCCGTATGTGCCAAACCGTTGGTTTATGACACACCTTTACGCGTCTCTCGCTCGCGGCGCACGCTCGAAAACTATAGCCTAACCTAAAACCAATCCATCTTCCGTTCATTATTCGATATGGTGGCGACATATTTCAAATTTGCGAACGTGTGGGATCGGTTGTAAGGTTGGACTAGATTTTTTCGAGCGAGCGGAGCGAGAGAGCAACGGTCACAATTTCCAAGCTACACATATACCTTATATTGCCTTCCATATATTTCGTGTTATTACCTAATTTTGTCAGCCATTTCGGACATCACATTGCACTGTACTATGAGGAAATAGTACTATTTATGTGAAACTATTCATAAACTGTAAACATGTGTCGGTAGGCAATAGGATAAATACTTTCGGCTCCTCGGGCTGGTGCGAATATTTCAATGTGCGTATGTGCCAAACCGTTGGTTTATGACACACCTATACGCGTCTCTCGCTCGAGGCGCTCGCTCGAAAACTATAGCCTAACCTAAAACCAATCCATCTTGCGTTCATTATTCGATATGATGGCGACATGTTTCAAATTTGCGAACGTGTCGGATCGGTTGTGGGGTTGGACTAGATTTTTACGAGCGAGCGGAGCGAGCGAGCAACGGTCACAATTTCCAAGCTATACATATACCATATATTGTCTTGCATATATTTCGTGCTTGTGCCTAATTTTGTCAGCCATTTCGGACATCACGTTGCACTGTACTATGAGGAAACGGTACTAATTATGTGAAACTATTGGTAAACCGTAAACATTTGTCAGAAGGCAATAGGATAAAGACTTCCGGCTCCTCGGGCTGGTGCGAATATATCAATGTCCGTATGTGCCAAACCGATGGTTTGTGACACACCTTTACGCGTCTCTCGCTCGCGGCGCACGCTCGAAAACTATAGCCTAACCTAAAACCAATCCATCTTCCGTTCATTATTCGATATGGTGGCGACATATTTCAAATTTGCGAACGTGTGGGATCGGTTGTGAGGTTGGACAAGATTTTTACGAGCGAGCGGAGCGAGCGAGCAACGGTCACAATTTCCAAGCTATACATATACCCTATATTGCCTTCCATATATTTCGTGTTATTACCTAATTTTGTCAGCCATTTCGGACATCACATTGCACTGTACTATGAGGAACGAGTACTATTTATGTGAAACTATTCATAAACTGTAAACATGTGTCGGTAGGCAATAGGATAAATACTTCCGGCTCCTCGGGCTAATGCGAATATTTCAATGTCCGTATGTGCCAAACCGATGGTTTGTGACACACCTATACGCGTCTCTCGCTCGCGGCGCTCGCTCGAAAACTATAGCCTAACCTAAAACCAATCCATCTTGCGTTCATTATTCGATATGATGGCGACATGTTTCAAATTTGCGAACGTGTCGGATCGGTTGTGGGGTTGGACTAGATTTTTACGAGCGAGCGGAGAGAGCGAGCAACGGTCACAATTTCCAAGCTATACATATACCATATATTGTCTTGCATATATTTCGTGTTATTACCTAATTTTGTCAGCCATTTCGGACATCACGTTGCACTGTACTATGAGGAAACGGTACTATTTATGTGAAACTATTCATAAACTGTAAACATGTGTCGGTAGGCAATAGGATAAATACTTTCGGCTCCTCGGGCTGGTGCGAATATTTCAATGTGCGTATGTGCCAAACCGTTGGTTTATGACACACCTATACGCGTCTCTCGCTCGCGGCGCTCGCTCGAAACTATAGCCTAACCTAAAACCAATCCATCTTGCGTTCATTATTCGATATGATGGCGACATGTTTCAAATTTGCGAACGTGTCGGGTCGGTTGTGGGGTTGGACTAGATTTTTACGAGCGAGCGGAGAGAGCGAGCAACGGTCACAATTTCCAAGCTATACATATACCCTATATTGCCTTCCATATATTTCGTGTTATTACCTAATTTTGTGAGCCATTTCGGACATCACATTGCACTGTACTATGAGGAACGAGTACTATTTATGTGAAACTATTCATAAACTGTAAACATGTGTCGGTAGGCAATAGGATAAATACTTCCGGCTCCTCGGGCTGGTGCGAATATATCAATGTCCGTATGTGCCAAACCGATGGTTTGTGACACACCTTTACGCGTCTCTCGTTCGCTGCGCTCGCACGAAAGCTATAGCCTAACCTAAAACCAATCCATCTTCCGTTCATTATTCGATATGGTGGCGACATATTTCAAATTTGCGAACGTGTGGGATCGGTTGTGAGGTTGGACAAGATTTTTACGAGCGAGCGCAGCGAGCGAGCAACGGTCACAATTTCCAAGCTATACATATACCATATATTGTCTTGCATATATTTCGTGTTATTACCTAATTTTGTCAGCCATTTCGGACATCACATTGCACTGTACTATGAGGAAATAGTACTATTTATGTGAAACTATTCATAAACTGTAAACATGTGTCGGTAGGCAATAGGATAAATACTTCCAGCTCCTCGGGCTGGTGCGAATATTTCAATGTCCGTATGTGCCAAACCGTTGGTTTATGACACACCTATACGCGTCTCTCGCTCGCGGCGCTCGCTCGAAAACTATAGCCTAACCTAAAACCAATCCATCTTGCGTTCATTATTCGATATGATGGCGACATGTATCAAATTTGCGAACGTGTCGGATCGTTTGTGGGGTTGGACTAGATTTTTACGAGCGAGCGGAGCGAGCGAGCAACGGTCACAATTTCCAAGCTATACATATACCATATATTGTCTTGCATATATTTCGTGCTTGTACCTAATTTTGTCAGCCATTTCGGACATCACGTTGCACTGTACTATGAGGAAACGGTACTAATTATGTGAAACTATTGGTAAACCGCAAACATTTGTCAGAAGGCAATAGGATAAAGACTTCCGGCTCCTCGGGCTGGTGCGAATATATCAATGTCCGTATGTGCCAAACCGATGGTTTGTGACACACCTTTACGCGTCTCTCGTTCGCTGCGCTCGCACGAAAGCTATAGCCTAACCTAAAACCAATCCATCTTGCGTTCATTATTCGATATGATGGCGACATATTTCAAATTTGCGAACGTGTCGGATCGGTTGTGAGATTGGACTAGATTTTTTCGAGCGAGCGGAGCGAGCGAGCAACAGTCACAATTTCCAAGCTATACATATACCATATATTGTCTTGCATATATTTCGTGCTTGTACCTAATATTGTCAGCCATTTCGGACATCACGTTGCACTGTACTATGAGGAAACGGTACTAATTATGTGAAACTATTGGTAAACCGTAAACATTTGTCAGAAGGCAATAGGATAAAGACTTCCGGCTCCTCGGGCTGGTGCGAATATATCAATGTCCGTATGTGCCAAACCGATGGTTTGTGACACACCTTTTCGCGTCTCTCGCTCGCGGCGCACGCTCGAAAACTATAGCCTAACCTAAAACCAATCCATCTTCCGTTCATTATTCGATATGGTGGCGACATATTTCAAATTTGCGAACGTGTGGGATCGGTTGTGAGGTTGGACTAGATTTTTTCGAGCGAGCGGAGCGAGCGAGCAACGGTCACAATTTCCAAGCTATACATATACCCTATATTGCCTTCCATATATTTCGTGTTATTACCTAATTTTGTCAGCCATTTCGGACATCACATTGCACTGTACTATGAGGAAATAGTACTATTTATGTGAAACTATTCATAAACTGTAAACATGTGTCGGTAGGCAATAGGATAAATACTTCCGGCTCCTCGGGCTAATGCGAATATTTCAATGTCCGTATGTGCCAAACCGATGGTTTATGACACACCTTTACGCGTCTCTCGCTCGCGGCGCACGCTCGAAAACTATAGCCTGACCTAAAACCAATCCATCTTCCGTTCATTATTCGATATGGTGGCGACATATTTCAAATTTGCGAACGTGTGGGATCGGTTGTAAGGTTGGACTAGATTTTTTCGAGCGAGCGGAGCGAGCGAGCAACGGTCACAATTTCCAAGCTATACATATACCTTATATTGCCTTCCATATATTTCGTGTTATTACCTAATTTTGTCAGCCATTTCGGACATCACATTGCACTGTACTATGAGGAAATAGTACTATTTATGTGAAACTATTCATAACTGTAAACATGTGTCGGTAGGCAATAGGATAAATACTTTCGGCTCCTCGGGCTGGTGCGAATATTTCAATGTGCGTATGTGCCAAACCGTTGGTTTATGACACACCTATACGCGTCTCTCGCTCGAGGCGCTCGCTCGAAAACTATAGCCTAACCTAAAACCAATCCATCTTGCGTTCATTATTCGATATGATGGCGACATGTTTCAAATTTGCGAACGTGTCGGATCGGTTGTGGGGTTGGACTAGATTTTTACGAGCGAGCGGAGCGAGCGAGCAACGGTCACAATTTCCAAGCTATACATATACCATATATTGTCTTGCATATATTTCGTGCTTGTACCTAATTTTGTCAGCCATTTCGGACATCACGTTGCACTGTACTATGAGGAAACGGTACTAATTATGTGAAACTATTGGTAAACCGTAAACATTTGTCAGAAGGCAATAGGATAAAGACTTCCGGCTCCTCGGGCTGGTGCGAATATATCAATGTCCGTATGTGCCAAACCGATGGTTTGTGACACACCTTTACGCGTCTCTCGCTCGCGGCGCACGCTCGAAAACTATAGCCTAACCTAAAACCAATCCATCTTCCGTTCATTATTCGATATGGTGGCGACATATTTCAAATTTGCGAACGTGTGGGATCGGTTGTGAGGTTGGACAAGATTTTTACGAGCGAGCGGAGCGAGCGAGCAACGGTCACAATTTCCAAGCTATACATATACCCTACATTGCCTTCCATATATTTCGTGTTATTACCTAATTTTGTCAGCCATTTCGGACATCACATTGCACTGTACTATGAGGAAATAGTACTATTTATGTGAAACTATTCATAAACTGTAAACATGTGTCGGTAGGCAATAGGATAAATACTTCCGGCTCCTCGGGCTGGTGCGAATATTTCAATGTCCGTATGTGCCAAACCGTTGGTTTATGACACACCTGTACGCGTCTCTCGCTCGCGGCGCTCGCTCGAAAACTATAGCCTAACCTAAAACCAATCCATCTTGCGTTCATTATTCGATATGATGGCGACATATTTCAAATTTGCGAACGTGTCGGATCGGTTGTGAGGTTGGACTAGATTTTTTCGAGCGAGCGGAGCGAGCGAGCAACGGTCACAATTTCCAAGCTATACATATACCATATATTGTCTTGCATATATTTCGTGCTTGTACCTAATTTTGTCAGCCATTTCGGACATCACGTTGCACTGTACTATGAGGAAACGGTACTAATTATGTGAAACTATTGGTAAACCGTAAACATTTGTCAGAAGGCAATAGGATAAAGACTTCCGGCTCCTCGGGCTGGTGCGAATATATCAATGTCCGTATGTGCCAAACCGATGGTTTGTGACACACCTTTACGCGTCTCTCGTTCGCTGCGCTCGCACGAAAGCTATAGCCTAACATAAAACCAATCCATCTTCCGTTCATTATTCGATATGGTGGCGACATATTTCAAATTTGCGAACGTGTGGGATCGGTTGTAAGGTTGGACTAGATTTTTTCGAGCGAGCGGAGCGAGCGAGCACCGGTCACAATTTCCAAGCTATACATATACCTTATATTGCCTTCCATATATTTCGTGTTATTACCTAATTTTGTCAGCCATTTCGGACATCACATTGCACTGTACTATGAGGAAATAGTACTATTTATGTGAAACTATTCATAAACTGTAAACATGTGTCGGTAGGCAATAGGATAAATACTTTCGGCTCCTCGGGCTGGTGCGAATATTTCAATGTGCGTATGTGCCAAACCGTTGGTTTATGACACACCTATACGCGTCTCGCTCGAGGCGCTCGCTCGAAAACTATAGCCTAACCTAAAACCAATCCATCTTGCGTTCATTATTCGATATGATGGCGACATGTTTCAAATTTGCGAACGTGTTGGATCGGTTGTGGGGTTGGACTAGATTTTTACGAGCGAGCGGAGCGAGCGAGCAACGGTCACAATTTCCAAGCTATACATATACCATATATTGTCTTGCATATATTTCGTGCTTGTACCTAATTTTGTCAGCCATTTCGGACATCACGTTGCACTGTACTATGAGGAAACGGTACTAATTATGTGAAACTATTCATAAACTGTAAACATGTGTCGGTAGGCAATAGGATAAATACTTCCGGCTCCTCGGGCTAATGCGAATATTTCAATGTCCGTATGTGCCAAACCGTTGGTTTATGACACACCTTTACGCGTCTCTCGCTCGCGGCGCACGCTCGAAAACTATAGCCTAACCTAAAACCAATCCATCTTCCGTTCATTATTCGATATGGTGGCGACATATTTCAAATTTGCGAACGTGTGGGATCGGTTGTAAGGTTGGACTAGATTTTTTCGAGCGAGCGGAGCGAGCGAGCAACGGTCACAATTTCCAAGCTATACATATACCTTATATTGCCTTCCATATATTTCGTGTTATTACCTAATTTTGTCAGCCATTTCGGACATCACATTGCACTGTACTATGAGGAAATAGTACTATTTATGTGAAACTATTCATAAACTGTAAACATGTGTCGGTAGGCAATAGGATAAATACTTTCGGCTCCTCGGGCTGGTGCGAATATTTCAATGTGCGTATGTGCCAAACCGTTGGTTTATGACACACCTATACGCGTCTCGCTCGAGGCGCTCGCTCGAAAACTATAGCCTAACCTAAAACCAATCCATCTTGCGTTCATTATTCGATATGATGGCGACATGTTTCAAATTTGCGAACGTGTTGGATCGGTTGTGGGGTTGGACTAGATTTTTACGAGCGAGCGGAGCGAGCGAGCAACGGTCACAATTTCCAAGCTATACATATACCATATATTGTCTTGCATATATTTCGTGCTTGTACCTAATTTTGTCAGCCATTTCGGACATCACGTTGCACTGTACTATGAGGAAACGGTACTAATTATGTGAAACTATTCATAAACTGTAAACATGTGTCGGTAGGCAATAGGATAAATACTTCCGGCTCCTCGGGCTAATGCGAATATTTCAATGTCCGTATGTGCCAAACCGTTGGTTTATGACACACCTTTACGCGTCTCTCGCTCGCGGCGCACGCTCGAAAACTATAGCCTAACCTAAAACCAATTCATCTTCCGTTCATTATTCGATATGGTGGCGACATATTTCAAATTTGCGAACGTGTGGGATCGGTTGTAAGGTTGGACTAGATTTTTTCGAGCGAGCGGAGCGAGCGAGCAACGGTCACAATTTCCAAGCTATACATATACCTTATATTGCCTTCCATATATTTCGTGTTATTACCTAATTTTGTCAGCCATTTCGGACATCACATTGCACTGTACTATGAGGAAATAGTACTATTTATGTGAAACTATTCATAAACTGTAAACATGTGTCGGTAGGCAATAGGATAAATACTTCCGGCTCCTCGGGCTAATGCGAATATTTCAATGTCCGTATGTGCCAAACCGTTGGTTTATGACACACCTTTACGCGTCTCTCGCTCGCGGCGCACGCTCGAAAACTATAGCCTGACCTAAAACCAATCCATCTTCCGTTCATTATTCGATATGGTGGCGACATATTTCAAATTTGCGAACGTGTGGGATCGGTTGTAAGGTTGGACTAGATTTTTTCGAGCGAGCGGAGCGAGCGAGCAACGGTCACAATTTCCAAGCTATACATATACCTTATATTGCCTTCCATATATTTCGTGTTATTACCTAATTTTGTCAGCCATTTCGGACATCACATTGCACTGTACTATGAGGAAATAGTACTATTTATGTGAAACTATTCATAAACTGTAAACATGTGTCGGTAGGCAATAGGATAAATACTTTCGGCTCCTCGGGCTGGTGCGAATATTTCAATGTGCGTATGTGCCAAACCGTTGGTTTATGACACACCTATACGCGTCTCTCGCTCGAGGCGCTCGCTCGAAAACTATAGCCTAACCTAAAACCAATCCATCTTGCGTTCATTATTCGATATGATGGCGACATGTTTCAAATTTGCGAACGTGTCGGATCGGTTGTGGGGTTGGACTAGATTTTTACGAGCGAGCGGAGCGAGCGAGCAACGGTCACAATTTCCAAGCTATACATATACCATATATTGTCTTGCATATATTTCGTGCTTGTACCTAATTTTGTCAGCCATTTCGGACATCACGTTGCACTGTACTATGAGGAAACGGTACTAATTATGTGAAACTATTGGTAAACCGTAAACATTTGTCAGAAGGCAATAGGATAAAGACTTCCGGCTCCTCGGGCTGGTGCGAATATATCAATGTCCGTATGTGCCAAACCGATGGTTTGTGACACACCTTTACGCGTCTCTGGCTCGCGGCGCACGCTCGAAAACTATAGCCTAACCTAAAACCAATCCATCTTCCGTTCATTATTCGATATGGTGGCGACATATTTCAAATTTGCGAACGTGTGGGATCGGTTGTGAGGTTGGACAAGATTTTTACGAGCGAGCGGAGCGAGCGAGCAACGGTCACAATTTCCAAGCTATACATATACCCTACATTGCCTTCCATATATTTCGTGTTATTACCTAATTTTGTCAGCCATTTCGGACATCACATTGCACTGTACTATGAGGAAATAGTACTATTTATGTGAAACTATTCATAAACTGTAAACATGTGTCGGTAGGCAATAGGATAAATACTTCCGGCTCCTCGGGCTGGTGCGAATATTTCAATGTCCGTATGTGCCAAACCGTTGGTTTATGACACACCTATACGCGTCTCTCGCTCGCGGCGCTCGCTCGAAAACTATAGCCTAACCTAAAACCAATCCATCTTGCGTTCATTATTCGATATGATGGCGACATGTATCAAATTTGCGAACGTGTCGGATCGGTTGTGGGGTTGGACTAGATTTTTACGTGCGAGCGGAGCGAGCGAGCAACGGTCACAATTTCCAAGCTATACATATACCATATATTGTCTTGCATATATTTCGTGCTTGTACCTAATTTTGTCAGCCATTTCGGACATCACGTTGCACTGTACTATGAGGAAACGGTACTAATTATGTGAAACTATTGGTAAACCGTAAACATTTGTCAGAAGGCAATAGGTTAAAGACTTCCGGCTCCTCGGGCTGGTGCGAATATATCAATGTCCGTATGTGCCAAACCGATGGTTTGTGACACACCTTTACGCGTCTCTCGTTCGCTGCGCTCGCACGGAAGCTATAGCCTAACCTAAAACCAATCCATCTTCCGTTCATTATTCGATATGGTGGCGACATATTTCAAATTTGCGAACGTGTGGGATCGGTTGTAAGGTTGGACTAGATTTTTTCGAGCGAGCGGAGCGAGCGAGCAACGGTCACAATTTCCAAGCTATACATATACCTTATATTGCCTTCCATATATTTCGTGTTATTACCTAATTTTGTCAGCCATTTCGGACATCACATTGCACTGTACTATGAGGAAATAGTACTATTTATGTGAAACTATTCATAAACTGTAAACATGTGTCGGTAGGCAATAGGATAAATACTTTCGGCTCCTCGGGCTGGTGCGAATATTTCAATGTGCGTATGTGCCAAACCGTTGGTTTATGACACACCTATACGCGTTTCGCTCGAGGCGCTCGCTCGAAAACTATAGCCTAACCTAAAACCAATCCATCTTGCGTTCATTATTCGATATGATGGCGACATGTTTCAAATTTGCGAACGTGTTGGATCGGTTGTGGGGTTGGACTAGATTTTTACGAGCGAGCGGAGCGAGCGAGCAACGGTCACAATTTCCAAGCTATACATATACCATATATTGTCTTGCATATATTTCGTGCTTGTACCTAATTTTGTCAGCCATTTCGGACATCACGTTGTACTGTACTATGAGGAAACGGTACTAATTATGTGAAACTATTCATAAACTGTAAACATGTGTCGGTAGGCAATAGGATAAATACTTCCGGCTCCTCGGGCTAATGCGAATATTTCAATGTCCGTATGTGCCAAACCGTTGGTTTATGACACACCTTTACGCGTCTCTCGCTCGCGGCGCACGCTCGAAAACTATAGCCTAACCTAAAACCAATCCATCTTCCGTTCATTATTCGATATGGTGGCGACATATTTCAAATTTGCGAACGTGTGGGATCGGTTGTAAGGTTGGACTAGATTTTTTCGAGCGAGCGGAGCGAGCGAGCAACGGTCACAATTTCCAAGCTATACATATACCTTATATTGCCTTCCATATATTTCGTGTTATTACCTAATTTTGTCAGCCATTTCGGACATCACATTGCACTGTACTATGAGGAAATAGTACTATTTATGTGAAACTATTCATAAACTGTAAACATGTGTCGGTAGGCAATAGGATAAATACTTTCGGCTCCTCGGGCTGGTGCGAATATTTCAATGTGCGTATGTGCCAAACCGTTGGTTTATGACACACCTATACGCGTCTCTCGCTCGAGGCGCTCGCTCGAAAACTATAGCCTAACCTAAAACCAATCCATCTTGCGTTCATTATTCGATATGATGGCGACATGTTTCAAATTTGCGAACGTGTTGGATCGGTTGTGGGGTTGGACTAGATTTTTACGAGCGAGCGGAGCGAGCGAGCAACGGTCACAATTTCCAAGCTATACATATACCTTATATTGTCTTGCATATATTTCGTGCTTGTACCTAATTTTGTCAGCCATTTCGGACATCACGTTGCACTGTACTATGAGGAAACGGTACTAATTATGTGAAACTATTGGTAAACCGTAAACATTTGTCAGAAGGCAATAGGATAAAGACTTCCGGCTCCTCGGGCTGGTGCGAATATATCAATGTCCGTATGTGCCAAACCGATGGTTTGTGACACACCTTTACGCGTCTCTCGTTCGCTGCGCTCGCACGAAAGCTATAGCCTAACCTAAAACCAATCCATCTTCCGTTCATTATTCGATATGGTGGCGACATATTTCAAATTTGCGAACGTGTGGGATCGGTTGTGAGGTTGGACTAGATTTTTACGAGCGAGCGGAGCGAGCGAGCAACGGTCACAATTTCCAAGCTATACATATACCTCATATTGCCTCCATATAATTCGTGTTGTTACCTAATTTTGTCAGCCATTTCGGACATCACATTGCACTGTACTATGAGGAAATAGTACTATTTATGTGAAACTATTCATAAACTGTAAACATGTGTCGGTAGGCAATAGGATAAATACTTCCGGCTCCTCGGGCTGGTGCGAATATTTCAATGTCCGTATGTGCCAAACCGTTGGTTTATGACACACCTGTACGCGTATCTCGCTCGCGGCGCTCGCTCGAAAACTATAGCCTAACCTAAAACCAATCCATCTTGCGTTCATTATTCGATATGATGGCGACATGTTTCAAATTTGCGAACGTGTCGGATCGGTTGTAAGGTTGGACTAGATTTTTTCGAGCGAGCGGAGCGAGCGAGCAACGGTCACAATTTCCAAGCTATACATATACCTTATATTGCCTTCCATATATTTCGTGTTATTACCTAATTTTGTCAGCCATTTCGGACATCACATTGCACTGTACTATGAGGAAATAGTACTATTTATGTGAAACTATTCATAAACTGTAAACATGTGTCGGTAGGCAATAGGATAAATACTTTCGGCTCCTCGGGCTGGTGCGAATATTTCAATGTGCGTATGTGCCAAACCGTTGGTTTATGACACACCTATACGCGTTTCGCTCGAGGCGCTCGCTCGAAAACTATAGCCTAACCTAAAACCAATCCATCTTGCGTTCATTATTCGATATGATGGCGACATGTTTCAAATTTGCGAACGTGTTGGATCGGTTGTGGGGTTGGACTAGATTTTTACGAGCGAGCGGAGCGAGCGAGCAACGGTCACAATTTCCAAGCTATACATATACCATATATTGTCTTGCATATATTTCGTGCTTGTACCTAATTTTGTCAGCCATTTCGGACATCACGTTGTACTGTACTATGAGGAAACGGTACTAATTATGTGAAACTATTCATAAACTGTAAACATGTGTCGGTAGGCAATAGGATAAATACTTCCGGCTCCTCGGGCTAATGCGAATATTTCAATGTCCGTATGTGCCAAACCGTTGGTTTATGACACACCTTTACGCGTCTCTCGCTCGCGGCGCACGCTCGAAAACTATAGCCTAACCTAAAACCAATCCATCTTCCGTTCATTATTCGATATGGTGGCGACATATTTCAAATTTGCGAACGTGTGGGATCGGTTGTAAGGTTGGACTAGATTTTTTCGAGCGAGCGGAGCGAGCGAGCAACGGTCACAATTTCCAAGCTATACATATACCTTATATTGCCTTCCATATATTTCGTGTTATTACCTAATTTTGTCAGCCATTTCGGACATCACATTGCACTGTACTATGAGGAAATAGTACTATTTATGTGAAACTATTCATAAACTGTAAACATGTGTCGGTAGGCAATAGGATAAATACTTTCGGCTCCTCGGGCTGGTGCGAATATTTCAATGTGCGTATGTGCCAAACCGTTGGTTTATGACACACCTATACGCGTCTCTCGCTCGAGGCGCTCGCTCGAAAACTATAGCCTAACCTAAAACCAATCCATCTTGCGTTCATTATTCGATATGATGGCGACATGTTTCAAATTTGCGAACGTGTTGGATCGGTTGTGGGGTTGGACTAGATTTTTACGAGCGAGCGGAGCGAGCGAGCAACGGTCACAATTTCCAAGCTATACATATACCTTATATTGTCTTGCATATATTTCGTGCTTGTACCTAATTTTGTCAGCCATTTCGGACATCACGTTGCACTGTACTATGAGGAAACGGTACTAATTATGTGAAACTATTGGTAAACCGTAAACATTTGTCAGAAGGCAATAGGATAAAGACTTCCGGCTCCTCGGGCTGGTGCGAATATATCAATGTCCGTATGTGCCAAACCGATGGTTTGTGACACACCTTTACGCGTCTCTCGTTCGCTGCGCTCGCACGAAAGCTATAGCCTAACCTAAAACCAATCCATCTTCCGTTCATTATTCGATATGGTGGCGACATATTTCAAATTTGCGAACGTGTGGGATCGGTTGTGAGGTTGGACTAGATTTTTACGAGCGAGCGGAGCGAGCGAGCAACGGTCACAATTTCCAAGCTATACATATACCTCATATTGCCTCCATATAATTCGTGTTGTTACCTAATTTTGTCAGCCATTTCGGACATCACATTGCACTGTACTATGAGGAAATAGTACTATTTATGTGAAACTATTCATAAACTGTAAACATGTGTCGGTAGGCAATAGGATAAATACTTCCGGCTCCTCGGGCTGGTGCGAATATTTCAATGTCCGTATGTGCCAAACCGTTGGTTTATGACACACCTGTACGCGTATCTCGCTCGCGGCGCTCGCTCGAAAACTATAGCCTAACCTAAAACCAATCCATCTTGCGTTCATTATTCGATATGATGGCGACATGTTTCAAATTTGCGAACGTGTCGGATCGGTTGTAAGGTTGGACTAGATTTTTTCGAGCGAGCGGAGCGAGCGAGCAACGGTCACAATTTCCAAGCTATACATATACCTTATATTGCCTTCCATATATTTCGTGTTATTACCTAATTTTGTCAGCCATTTCGGACATCACATTGCACTGTACTATGAGGAAATAGTACTATTTATGTGAAACTATTCATAAACTGTAAACATGTGTCGGTAGGCAATAGGATAAATACTTCCGGCTCCTCGGGCTGGTGCGAATATTTCAATGTGCGTATGTGCCAAACCGTTGGTTTATGACACACCTATACGCGTCTCGCTCGAGGCGCTCGCTCGAAAACTATAGCCTAACCTAAAACCAATCCATCTTGCGTTCATTATTCGATATGATGGCGACATGTTTCAAATTTGCGAACGTGTTGGATCGGTTGTGGGGTTGGACTAGATTTTTACGAGCGAGCGGAGCGAGCGAGCAACGGTCACAATTTCCAAGCTATACATATACCATATATTGTCTTGCATATATTTCGTGCTTGTACCTAATTTTGTCAGCCATTTCGGACATCACGTTGCACTGTACTATGAGGAAACGGTACTAATTATGTGAAACTATTCATAAACTGTAAACATGTGTCGGTAGGCAATAGGATAAATACTTCCGGCTCCTCGGGCTAATGCGAATATTTCAATGTCCGTATGTGCCAAACCGTTGGTTTATGACACACCTTTACGCGTCTCTCGCTCGCGGCGCACGCTCGAAAACTATAGCCTAACCTAAAACCAATCCATCTTCCGTTCATTATTCGATATGGTGGCGACATATTTCAAATTTGCGAACGTGTGGGATCGGTTGTAAGGTTGGACTAGATTTTTTCGAGCGAGCGGAGCGAGCGAGCAACGGTCACAATTTCCAAGCTATACATATACCTTATATTGCCTTCCATATATTTCGTGTTATTACCTAATTTTGTCAGCCATTTCGGACATCACATTGCACTGTACTATGAGGAAATAGTACTATTTATGTGAAACTATTCATAAACTGTAAACATGTGTCGGTAGGCAATAGGATAAATACTTTCGGCTCCTCGGGCTGGTGCGAATATTTCAATGTGCGTATGTGCCAAACCGTTGGTTTATGACACACCTATACGCATCTCTCGCTCGAGGCGCTCGCTCGAAAACTATAGCCTAACCTAAAACCAATCCATCTTGCGTTCATTATTCGATATGATGGCGACATGTTTCAAATTTGCGAACGTGTTGGATCGGTTGTGGGGTTGGACTAGATTTTTACGAGCGAGCGGAGCGAGCGAGCAACGGTCACAATTTCCAAGCTATACATATACCATATATTGTCTTGCATATATTTCGTGCTTGTACCTAATTTTGTCAGCCATTTCGGACATCACGTTGCACTGTACTATGAGGAAACGGTACTAATTATGTGAAACTATTGGTAAACCGTAAACATTTGTCAGAAGGCAATAGGATAAAGACTTCCGGCTCCTCGGGCTGGTGCGAATATATCAATGTCCGTATGTGCCAAACCGATGGTTTGTGACACACCTTTACGCGTCTCTCGTTCGCTGCGCTCGCACGAAAGCTATAGCCTAACCTAAAGCCAATCCATCTTCCGTTCATTATTCGATATGGTGGCGACATATTTCAAATTTGCGAACGTGTGGGATCGGTTGTGAGGTTGGACTAGATTTTTACGAGCGAGCGGAGCGAGCGAGCAACGGTCACAATTTCCAAGCTATACATATACCTTATATTGCCTCCATATAATTCGTGTTGTTACCTAATTTTGTCAGCCATTTCGGACATCTCATTGCACTGTACTATGAGGAAATAGTACTATTTATGTGAAACTATTCATAAACTGTAAACATGTGTCGGTAGGCAATAGGATAAATACTTCCGGCTCCTCGGGCTGGTGCGAATATTTCAATGTCCGTATGTGCCAAACCGTTGGTTTATGACACACCTGTACGCGTCTCTCGCTCGCGGCGCTCGCTCGAAAACTATAGCCTAACCTAAAACCAATCCATCTTGCGTTCATTATTCGATATGATGGCGACATGTTTCAAATTTGCGAACGTGTCGGATCGGTTGTGAGCTTGGACTAGATTTTTTCGAGCGAGCGGAGCGAGCGAGCAATGGTCACAATTTCCAAGCTATACATATACCATATATTGTCTTGCATATATTTCGTGCTTGTACCTAATTTTGTCAGCCATTTCGGACATCACGTTGCACTGTACTATGAGGAAACGGTACTAATTATGTGAAACTATTGGTAAACCGTAAACATTTGTCAGAAGGCAATAGGATAAAGACTTCCGGCTCCTCGGGCTGGTGCGAATATATCAATGTCCGTATGTGCCAAAGCGATGGTTTGTGACACACCTTTACGCGTCTCTCGTTCGCTGCGCTCGCACGAAAGCTATAGCCTAACCTAAAACCAATCCATCTTCCGTTCATTATTCGATATGGTGGCGACATATTTCAAATTTGCGAACGTGTGGGATCGGTTGTGAGGTTGGACTAGATTTTTACGAGCGAGCGGTGCGAGCGAGCAACGGTCACAATTTCCGAGCTATACATATACCTTATATTGCCTTCCATATATTTCGTGTTATTACCTAATTTTGTCAGCCATTTCGGACATCACATTGCACTGTACTATGAGGAAATAGTACTATTTATGTGAAACTATTCATAAACTGTAAACATGTGTCGGTAGGCAATAGGATAAATACTTCCGGCTCCTCGGGCTGGTGCGAATATTTCAATGTCCGTATGTGCCAAACCGTTGGTTTATGACACACCTATACGCGTCTCTCGCTCGCGGCGCTCGCTCGAAAACTATAGCCTAACCTAAAACCAATCCATCTTGCGTTCATTATTCGATATTATGGCGACATGTATCAAATTTGCGAACGTGTCGGATCGGTTGTGGGGTTGGACTAGATTTTTACGAGCGAGCGGAGCGAGCGAGCAACGGTCACAATTTCCAAGCTATACATATACCATATATTGTCTTGCATATATTTCGTGCTTGTACCTAATTTTGTCAGCCATTTCGGACATCACGTTGCACTGTACTATGAGGAAACGGTACTAATTATGTGAAACTATTGGTAAACCGTAAACATTTGTCAGAAGGCAATAGGTTAAATACTTCCGGCTCCTCGGGCTGGTGCGAATATATCAATGTCCGTATGTGCCAAACCGATGGTTTGTGACACACCTTTACGCGTCTCTCGTTCGCTGCGCTCGTACGGAAGCTATAGCCTAACCTAAAACCAATCCATCTTCCGTTCATTATTCGATATGGTGGCGACATATTTCAAATTTGCGAACGTGTGGGATCGGTTGTAAGGTTGGACTAGATTTTTTCGAGCGAGCGGAGCGAGCGAGCAACGGTCACAATTTCCAAGCTATACATATATCTTATATTGCCTTCCATATATTTCGTGTTATTACCTAATTTTGTCAGCCATTTCGGACATCACATTGCACTGTACTATGAGGAAATAGTACTATTTATGTGAAACTATTCATAAACTGTAAACATGTGTCGGTAGGCAATAGGATAAATACTTTCGGCTCCTCGGGCTGGTGCGAATATTTCAATGTGCGTATGTGCCAAACCGTTGGTTTATGACACACCTATACGCGTCTCGCTCGAGGCGCTCGCTCGAAAACTATAGCCTAACCTAAAACCAATCCATCTTGCGTTCATTATTCGATATGATGGCGACATGTTTCAAATTTGCGAACGTGTTGGATCGGTTGTGGGGTTGGACTAGATTTTTACGAGCGAGCGGAGCGAGCGAGCAACGGTCACAATTTCCAAGCTATACATATACCATATATTGTCTTGCATATATTTCGTGCTTGTACCTAATTTTGTCAGCCATTTCGGACATCACGTTGCACTGTACTATGAGGAAACGGTACTAATTATGTGAAACTATTCATAAACTGTAAACATGTGTCGGTAGGCAATAGGATAAATACTTCCGGCTCCTCGGGCTAATGCGAATATTTCAATGTCCGTATGTGCCAAACCGTTGGTTTATGACACACCATTACGCGTCTCTCGCTCGCGGCGCACGCTCGAAAACTATAGCCTAACCTAAAACCAATCCATCTTCCGTTCATTATTCGATATGGTGGCGACATATTTCAAATTTGCGAACGTGTGGGATCGGTTGTAAGGTTGGACTAGATTTTTTCGAGCGAGCGGAGCGAGCGAGCAACGGTCACAATTTCCAAGCTATACATATACCTTATATTGCCTTCCATATATTTCGTGTTATTACCTAATTTTGTCAGCCATTTCGGACATCACATTGCACTGTACTATGAGGAAATAGTACTATTTATGTGAAACTATTCATAAACTGTAAACATGTGTCGGTAGGCAATAGGATAAATACTTTCGGCTCCTCGGGCTGGTGCGAATATTTCAATGTGCGTATGTGCCAAACCGTTGGTTTATGACACACCTATACGCGTCTCTCGCTCGAGGCGCTCGCTCGAAAACTATAGCCTAACCTAAAACCAATCCATCTTGCGTTCATTATTCGATATGATGGCGACATGTTTCAAATTTGCGAACGTGTTGGATCGGTTGTGGGGTTGGACTAGATTTTTACGAGCGAGCGGAGCGAGCGAGCAACGGTCACAATTTCCAAGCTATACATATACCATATATTGTCTTGCATATATTTCGTGCTTGTACCTAATTTTGTCAGCCATTTCGGACATCACGTTGCACTGTACTATGAGGAAACGGTACTAATTATGTGAAACTATTGGTAAACCGTAAACATTTGTCAGAAGGCAATAGGATAAAGACTTCCGGCTCCTCGGGCTGGTGCGAATATATCAATGTCCGTATGTGCCAAACCGATGGTTTGTGACACACCTTTACGCGTCTCTCGTTCGCTGCGCTCGCACGAAAGCTATAGCCTAACCTAAAACCAATCCATCTTCCGTTCATTATTCGATATGGTGGCGACATATTTCAAATTTGCGAACGTGTGGGATCGGTTGTGAGGTTGGACTAGATTTTTACGAGCGAGCGGAGCGAGCGAGCAACGGTCACAATTTCCAAGCTATACATATACCTTATATTGCCTCCATATAATTCGTGTTGTTACCTAATTTTGTCAGCCATTTCGGACATCACATTGCACTGTACTATGAGGAAATAGTACTATTTATGTGAAACTATTCATAAACTGTAAACATGTGTCGGTAGGCAATAGGATAAATACTTCCGTCTCCTCGGGCTGGTGCGAATATTTCAATGTCCGTATGTGCCAAACCGTTGGTTTATGACACACCTATACGCGTCTCTCGCTCGCGGCGCTCGCTCGAAAACTATAGCCTAACCTAAAACCAATCCATCTTGCGTTCATTATTCGATATGATGGCGACATGTATCAAATTTGCGAACGTGTCGGATCGGTTGTGGGGTTGGACTAGATTTTTACGAGCGAGCGGAGCGAGCGAGCAACGGTCACAATTTCCAAGCTATACATATACCATATATTGTCTTGCATATATTTCGTGCTTGTACCTAATTTTGTCAGCCATTTCGGACATCACGTTGCACTGTACTATGAGGAAACGGTACTAATTATGTGAAACTATTGGTAAACCGTAAACATTTGTCAGAAGGCAATAGGTTAAAGACTTCCGGCTCCTCGGGCTGGTGCGAATATATCAATGTCCGTATGTGCCAAACCGATGGTTTGTGACACACCTTTACGCGTCTCTCGTTCGCTGCGCTCGCACGGAAGCTATAGCCTAACCTAAAACCAATCCATCTTCCGTTCATTATTCGATATGGTGGCAACATATTTCAAATTTGCGAACGTGTGGGATCGGTTGTAAGGTTGGACTAGATTTTTTCGAGCGAGCGGAGCGAGCGAGCAACGGTCACAATTTCCAAGCTATACATATACCTTATATTGCCTTCCATATATTTCGTGTTATTACCTAATTTTGTCAGCCATTTCGGACATCACATTGCACTGTACTATGAGGAAATAGTACTATTTATGTGAAACTATTCATAAACTGTAAACATGTGTCGGTAGGCAATAGGATAAATACTTTCGGCTCCTCGGGCTGGTGCGAATATTTCAATGTGCGTATGTGCCAAACCGTTGGTTTATGACACACCTATACGCGTCTCGCTCGAGGCGCTCGCTCGAAAACTATAGCCTAACCTAAAACCAATCCATCTTGCGTTCATTATTCGATATGATGGCGACATGTTTCAAATTTGCGAACGTGTTGGATCGGTTGTGGGGTTGGACTAGATTTTTACGAGCGAGCGGAGCGAGCGAGCAACGGTCACAATTTCCAAGCTATACATATACCATATATTGTCTTGCATATATTTCGTGCTTGTACCTAATTTTGTCAGCCATTTCGGACATCACGTTGCACTGTACTATGAGGAAACGGTACTAATTATGTGAAACTATTCATAAACTGTAAACATGTGTCGGTAGGCAATAGGATAAATACTTCCGGCTCCTCGGGCTAATGCGAATATTTCAATGTCCGTATGTGCCAAACCGTTGGTTTATGACACACCTTTACGCGTCTCTCGCTCGCGGCGCACGCTCGAAAACTATAGCCTAACCTAAAACCAATCCATCTTCCGTTCATTATTCGATATGGTGGCGACATATTTCAAATTTGCGAACGTGTGGGATCGGTTGTAAGGTTGGACTAAATTTTTTCGAGCGAGCGGAGCGAGCGAGCAACGGTCACAATTTCCAAGCTATACATATACCTTATATTGCCTTCCATATATTTCGTGTTATTACCTAATTTTGTCAGCCATTTCGGACATCACATTGCACTGTACTATGAGGAAATAGTACTATTTATGTGAAACTATTCATAAACTGTAAACATGTGTCGGTAGGCAATAGGATAAATACTTTCGGCTCCTCGGGCTGGTGCGAATATTTCAATGTGCGTATGTGCCAAACCGTTGGTTTATGACACACCTATACGCGTCTCTCGCTCGAGGCGCTCGCTCGAAAACTATAGCCTAACCTAAAACCAATCCATCTTGCGTTCATTATTCGATATGATGGCGACATGTTTCAAATTTGCGAACGTGTTGGATCGGTTGTGGGGTTGGACTAGATTTTTACGAGCGAGCGGAGCGAGCGAGCAACGGTCACAATTTCCAAGCTATACATATACCATATATTGTCTTGCATATATTTCGTGCTTGTACCTAATTTTGTCAGCCATTTCGGACATCACGTTGCACTGTACTATGAGGAAACGGTACTAATTATGTGAAACTATTGGTAAACCGTAAACATTTGTCAGAAGGCAATAGGATAAAGACTTCCGGCTCCTCGGGCTGGTGCGAATATATCAATGTTCGTATGTGCCAAACCGATGGTTTGTGACACACCTTTACGCGTCTCTCGTTCGCTGCGCTCGCACGAAAGCTATAGCCTAACCTAAAACCAATCCATCTTCCGTTCATTATTCGATATGGTGGCGACATATTTCAAATTTGCGAACGTGTGTGATCGGTTGTGAGGTTGGACTAGATTTTTTCGAGCGAGCGGAGCGAGCGAGCAACGGTCACAATTTCCAAGCTATATATATACCTTATATTGCCTTCCATATATTTCGTGTTATTACCTAATTTTGTCAGCCATTTCGGACATCACATTGCACTGTACTATGAGGAAATAGTACTATTTATGTGAAACTATTCATAAACTGTAAACATGTGTCGGTAGGCAATAGGATAAATACTTTCGGCTCCTCGGGCTGGTGCGAATATTTCAATGTGCGTATGTGTCAAACCGTTGGATTATGACACACCTATACGCGTCTCTCGCTCGCGGCGCTCGCTCGAAAACTAT
This sequence comes from Bombus affinis, assembly GCF_024516045.1. Classification (NCBI taxonomy): domain Eukaryota; kingdom Metazoa; phylum Arthropoda; class Insecta; order Hymenoptera; family Apidae; genus Bombus; species Bombus affinis. The sequence goes on from NW_026109073.1 coordinate 46,502, forward strand.
AGCCTAACCTGAAACCAATCCATCTTGCGTTCATTATTCGATATGATGGCGACATGTTTCAAATTTGCGAACGTGTCGGATCGGTTGTGGGGTTGGACTAGATTTTTACGAGCGAGCGGAGAGAGCGAGCAACGGTCACAATTTCCAAGCTATACATATACCATATATTGTCTTGCATATATTTCGTGCTTGTACCTAATTTTGTCAGCCATTTCGGACATCACGTTGCACTGTACTATGAGGAAACGGTACTAATTATGTGAAACTATTGGTAAACCGTAAACATTTGTCAGAAGGCAATAGGTTAAAGACTTCCGGCTCCTCGGGCTGGTGCGAATATATCAATGTCCGTATGTGCCAAACCGATGGTTTGTGACACACCTTTACGCGTCTCTCGTTCGCTGCGCTCGCACGGAAGCTATAGCCTAACCTAAAACCAATCCATCTTCCGTTCATTATTCGATATGGTGGCGACATATTTCAAATTTGCGAACGTGTGGGATCGGTTGTGAGGTTGGACTAGATTTTTACGAGCGAGCGGAGCGAGCGAGCAACGGTCACAATTTCCGAGCTATACATATACCTTATATTGCCTTCCATATATTTCGTGTTATTACCTAATTTTGTCAGCCATTTCGGACATCACCTTGCACTGTACTATGAGGAAATAGTACTATTTATGTGAAACTATTCATAAACTGTAAACATGTGTCGGTAGGCAATAGGATAAATACTTCCGGCTCCTCGGGCTGGTGCGAATATTTCAATGTCCGTATGTGCCAAACCGTTGGTTTATGACACACCTATACGCGTCTCTCGCTCGCGGCGCTCGCTCGAAAACTATAGCCTAACCTAAAACCAATCCATCTTGCGTTCATTATTCGATATGATGGCGACATGTATCAAATTTGCGAACGTGTCGGATCGGTTGTGGGGTTGGACTAGATTTTTACGAGCGAGCGGAGCGAGCGAGCAACGGTCACAATTTCCAAGCTATACATATACCATATATTGTCTTGCATATATTTCGTGCTTGTACCTAATTTTGTCAGCCATTTCGGACATCACGTTGCACTGTACTATGAGGAAACGGTACTAATTATGTGAAACTATTGGTAAACCGTAAACATTTGTCAGAAGGCAATAGGATAAAGACTTCCGGCTCCTCGGGCTGGTGCGAATATATCAATGTCCGTATGTGCCAAACCGATGGTTTGTGACACACCTTTACGCGTCTCTCGTTCGCTGCGCTCGCACGAAAGCTATAGCCTAACCTAAAACCAATCCATCTTCCGTTCATTATTCGATATGGTGGCGACATATTTCAAATTTGCGAACGTGTGTGATCGGTTGTGAGGTTGGACTAGATTTTTTCGAGCGAGCGGAGCGAGCGAGCAACGGTCACAATTTCCAAGCTATACATATACCTTATATTGCCTTCCATATATTTCGTGTTATTACCTAATTTTGTCTGCCATTTCGGACATCACATTGCACTGTACTATGAGGAAATAGTATTATTTATGTGAAACTATTCATAAACTGTAAACATGTGTCGGTAGGCAATAGGATAAATACTTTCGGCTCCTCGGGCTGGTGCGAATATTTCAATGTGCGTATGTGCCAAACCGTTGGTTTATGACACACCTATACGCGTCTCTCGCTCGCGGCGCTCGCTCGAAAACTATAGCCTAACCTAAAACCAATCCATCTTGCGTTCATTATTCGATATGATGGCGACATGTTTCAAATTTGCGAACGTGTCGGATCGGTTGTGGGGTTGGACTAGATTTTTACGAGCGAGCGGAGAGAGCGAGCAACGGTCACAATTTCCAAGCTATACATATACCATATATTGTCTTGCATATATTTCGTGCTTGTACCTAATTTTGTCAGCCATTTCGGACATCACGTTGCACTGTACTATGAGGAAACGGTACTAATTATGTGAAACTATTGGTAAACCGTAAACATTTGTCAGAAGGCAATAGGTTAAAGACTTCCGGCTCCTCGGGCTGGTGCGAATATATCAATGTCCGTATGTGCCAAACCGATGGTTTGTGACACACCTTTACGCGTCTCTCGTTCGCTGCGCTCGCACGGAAGCTATAGCCTAACCTAAAACCAATCCATCTTCCGTTCATTATTCGATATGGTGGCGACATATTTCAAATTTGCGAACGTGTGGGATCGGTTGTGAGGTTGGACTAGATTTTTACGAGCGAGCGGAGCGAGCGAGCAACGGTCACAATTTCCGAGCTATACATATACCTTATATTGCCTTCCATATATTTCGTGTTATTACCTAATTTTGTCAGCCATTTCGGACATCACCTTGCACTGTACTATGAGGAAATAGTACTATTTATGTGAAACTATTCATAAACTGTAAACATGTGTCGGTAGGCAATAGGATAAATACTTCCGGCTCCTCGGGCTGGTGCGAATATTTCAATGTCCGCCAAACCGTTGGTTTATGACACACCTATACGCGTCTCTCGCTCGCGGCGCTCGCTCGAAAACTATAGCCTAACCTAAAACCAATCCATCTTGCGTTCATTATTCGATATGATGGCGACATGTATCAAATTTGCGAACGTGTCGGATCGGTTGTGGGGTTGGACTAGATTTTTACGAGCGAGCGGAGCGAGCGAGCAACGGTCACAATTTCCAAGCTATACATATACCATATATTGTCTTGCATATATTTCGTGCTTGTACCTAATTTTGTCAGCCATTTCGGACATCACGTTGCACTGTACTATGAGGAAACGGTACTAATTATGTGAAACTATTGGAAAACCGTAAACATTTTTCAGAAGGCAATAGGTTAAAGACTTCCGGCTCCTCGGGCTGGTGCGAATATATCAATGTCCGTATGTGCCAAACCGATGGTTTGTGACACACCTTTACGCGTCTCTCGTTCGCTGCGCTCGCACGGAAGCTATAGCCTAACCTAAAACCAATCCATCTTCCGTTCATTATTCGATATGGTGGCGACATATTTCAAATTTGCGAACGTGTGGGATCGGTTGTGAGGATGGACTAGATTTTTACGAGCGAGCGGAGCGAGCGAGCAACGGTCACAATTTCCGAGCTATACATATACCTTATATTGCCTTCCATATATTTCGTGTTATTACCTAATTTTGTCAGCCATTTCGGACATCACATTGCACTGTACTATGAGGAAATAGTACTATTTATGTGAAACTATTCATAAACTGTAAACATGTGTCGGTAGGCAATAGGATAAATACTTCCGGCTCCTCGGGCTGGTGCGAATAATTCAATGTCCGTATGTGCCAAACCGTTGGTTTATGACACACCTGTACGCGTCTCTCGCTCGCGGCGCTCGCTCGAAAACTATAGCCTAACCTAAAACCAATCCATCTTGCGTTCATTATTCGATATGATGGCGACATATTTCAAATTTGCGAACGTGTCGGATCGGTTGTGAGGTTGGACTAGATTTTTTCGAGCGAGCGGAGCGAGCGAGCAATGGTCACAATTTCCAAGCTATACATATACCATATATTGTCTTGCATATATTTCGTGCTTGTACCTAATTTTGTCAGCCATTTCGGACATCACGTTGCACTGTACTATGAGGAAACGGTACTAATTATGTGAAACTATTCATAAACTGTAAACATGTGTCGGTAGGCAATAGGATAAATACTTCCGGCTCCTCGGGCTAATGCGAATATTTCAATGTCCGTATGTGCCAAACCGTTGGTTTATGACACACCTTTACGCGTCTCTCGCTCGCGGCGCACGCTCGAAAACTATAGCCTAACCTAAAACCAATCCATCTTCCGTTCATTATTCGATATGGTGGCGACATATTTCAAATTTGCGAACGTGTGGGATCGGTTGTAAGGTTGGACTAGATTTTTTCGAGCGAGCGGAGCGAGCGAGCAACGGTCACAATTTCCAAGCTATACATATACCTTATATTGCCTTCCATATATTTCGTGTTATTACCTAATTTTGTCAGCCATTTCGGACATCACATTGCACTGTACTATGAGGAAATAGTACTATTTATGTGAAACTATTCATAAACTGTAAACATGTGTCGGTAGGCAATAGGATAAATACTTTCGGCTCCTCGGGCTGGTGCGAATATTTCAATGTGCGTATGTGCCAAACCGTTGGTTTATGACACACCTATACGCGTCTCGCTCGAGGCGCTCGCTCGAAAACTATAGCCTAACCTAAAACCAATCCATCTTGCGTTCATTATTCGATATGATGGCGACATGTTTCAAATTTGCGAACGTGTTGGATCGGTTGTGGGGTTGGACTAGATTTTTACGAGCGAGCGGAGCGAGCGAGCAACGGTCACAATTTCCAAGCTATACATATACCATATATTGTCTTGCATATATTTCGTGCTTGTACCTAATTTTGTCAGCCATTTCGGACATCACGTTGCACTGTACTATGAGGAAACGGTACTAATTATGTGAAACTATTCATAAACTGTAAACATGTGTCGGTAGGCAATAGGATAAATACTTCCGGCTCCTCGGGCTAATGCGAATATTTCAATGTCCGTATGTGCCAAACCGTTGGTTTATGACACACCTTTACGCGTCTCTCGCTCGCGGCGCACGCTCGAAAACTATAGCCTAACCTAAAACCAATCCATCTTCCGTTCATTATTCGATATGGTGGCGACATATTTCAAATTTGCGAACGTGTGGGATCGGTTGTAAGGTTGGACTAGATTTTTTCGAGCGAGCGGAGCGAGCGAGCAACGGTCACAATTTCCAAGCTATACATATACCTTATATTGCCTTCCATATATTTCGTGTTATTACCTAATTTTGTCAGCCATTTCGGACATCACATTGCACTGTACTATGAGGAAATAGTACTAATTATGTGAAACTATTCATAAACTGTAAACATGTGTCGGTAGGCAATAGGATAAATACTTTCGGCTCCTCGGGCTGGTGCGAATATTTCAATGTGCGTATGTGCCAAACCGTTGGTTTATGACACACCTATACGCGTCTCTCGCTCGAGGCGCTCGCTCGAAAACTATAGCCTAACCTAAAACCAATCCATCTTGCGTTCATTATTCGATATGATGGCGACATGTTTCAAATTTGCGAACGTGTTGGATCGGTTGTGGGGTTGGACTAGTTTTTTACGAGCGAGCGGAGCGAGCGAGCAACGGTCACAATTTCCAAGCTATACATATACCATATATTGTCTTGCATATATTTCGTGCTTGTACCTAATTTTGTCAGCCATTTCGGACATCACGTTGCACTGTACTATGAGGAAACGGTACTAATTATGTGAAACTATTGGTAAACCGTAAACATTTGTCAGAAGGCAATAGGATAAAGACTTCCGGCTCCTCGGGCTGGTGCGAATATATCAATGTCCGTATGTGCCAAACCGATGGTTTGTGACACACCTTTACGCGTCTATCGTTCGCTGCGCTCGCACGAAAGCTATAGCCTAACCTAAAACCAATCCATCTTCCGTTCATTATTCGATATGGTGGCGACATATTTCAAATTTGCGAACGTGTGTGATCGGTTGTGATGTTGGACTAGATTTTTTCGAGCGAGCGGAGCGAGCGAGCAACGGTCACAATTTCCAAGCTATACATATACCTTATATTGCCTTCCATATATTTCGTGTTATTACCTAATTTTGTCAGCCATTTCGGACATCACATTGCACTGTACTATGAGGAAATAGTACTATTTATGTGAAACTATTCATAAACTGTAAACATGTGTCGGTAGGCAATAGGATAAATACTTTCGGCTCCTCGGGCTGGTGCGAATATTTCAATGTGCGTATGTGCCAAACCGTTGGTTTATGACACACCTATACGCGTCTCTCGCTCGCGGCGCTCGCTCGAAAACTATAGCCTAACCTAAAACCAATCCATCTTGCGTTCATTATTCGATATGATGGCGACATGTTTCAAATTTGCGAACGTGTCGGATCGGTTGTGGGGTTGGACTAGATTTTTACGAGCGAGCGGAGAGAGCGAGCAACGGTCACAATTTCCAAGCTATACATATACCATTTATTGTCTTGCATATATTTCGTGCTTGTACCTAATTTTGTCAGCCATTTCGGACATCACGTTGCACTGTACTATGAGGAAACGGTACTAATTATGTGAAACTATTGGTAAACCGTAAACATTTGTCAGAAGGCAATAGGTTAAAGACTTCCGGCTCCTCGGGCTGGTGCGAATATATCAATGTCCGTATGTGCCAAACCGATGGTTTGTGACACACCTTTACGCGTCTCTCGTTCGCTGCGCTCGCACGGAAGCTATAGCCTAACCTAAAACCAATCCATCTTCCGTTCATTATTCGATATGGTGGCGACATATTTCAAATTTGCGAACGTGTGGGATCGGTTGTGAGGTTGGACTAGATTTTTACGAGCGAGCGGAGCGAGCGAGCAACGGTCACAATTTCCGAGCTATACATATACCTTATATTGCCTTCCATATATTTCGTGTTATTACCTAATTTTGTCAGCCATTTCGGACATCACATTGCACTGTACTATGAGGAAATAGTACTATTTATGTGAAACTATTCATAAACTGTAAACATGTGTCGGTAGGCAATAGGATAAATACTTCCGGCTCCTCGGGCTGGTGCGAATATTTCAATGTCCTTATGTGCCAAACCGTTGGTTTATGACACACCTATACGCGTCTCTCGCTCGCGGCGCTCGCTCGAAAACTATAGCCTAACCTAAAACCAATCCATCTTGCGTTCATTATTCGATATGATGGCGACATGTATCAAATTTGCGAACGTGTCGGATCGGTTGTGGGGTTGGACTAGATTTTTACGAGCGAGCGGAGCGAGCGAGCAACGGTCACAATTTCCAAGCTATACATATACCATATATTGTCTTGCATATATTTCGTGCTTGTACCTAATTTTGTCAGCCATTTCGGACATCACGTTGCACTGTACTATGAGGAAACGGTACTAATTATGTGAAACTATTGGTAAACCGTAAACATTTGTCAGAAGGCAATAGGTTAAAGACTTCCGGCTCCTCGGGCTGGTGCGAATATATCAATGTCCGTATGTGCCAAACCGATGGTTTGTGACACACCTTTACGCGTCTCTCGTTCGCTGCGCTCGCACGGAAGCTATAGCCTAACCTAAAACCAATCCATCTTCCGTTCATTATTCGATATGGTGGCGACATATTTCAAATTTGCGAACGTGTGGGATCGGTTGTGAGGTTGGACTAGATTTTTACGAGCGAGCGGAGCGAGCGAGCAACGGTCACAATTTCCGAGCTATACATATACCTTATATTGCCTTCCATATATTTCGTGTTATTACCTAATTTTGTCAGCCATTTCGGACATCACATTGCACTGTACTATGAGGAAATAGTACTATTTATGTGAAACTATTCATAAACTGTAAACATGTGTCGGTAGGCAATAGGATAAATACTTCCGGCTCCTCGGGCTGGTGCGAATATTTCAATGTCCGTATGTGCCAAACCGTTGGTTTATGACACACCTATACGCGTCTCTCGCTCGCGGCGCTCGCTCGAAAACTATAGCCTAACCTAAAACCAATCCATCTTGCGTTCATTATTCGATATGATGGCGACATGTATCAAATTTGCGAACGTGTCGGATCGGTTGTGGGGTTGGACTAGATTTTTACGAGCGAGCGGAGCGAGCGAGCAACGGTCACAATTTCAAAGCTATACATATACCATATATTGTCTTGCATATATTTCGTGCTTGTACCTAATTTTGTCAGCCATTTCGGACATCACGTTGCACTGTACTATGAGGAAACGGTACTAATTATGTGAAACTATTGGTAAACCGTAAACATTTGTCAGAAGGCAATAGGATAAAGACTTCCGGCTCCTCGGGCTGGTGCGAATATATCAATGTCCGTATGTGCCAAACCGATGGTTTGTGACACACCTTTACGCGTCTCTCGTTCGCTGCGCTCGCACGAAAGCTATAGCCTAACCTAAAACCAATCCATCTTCCGTTCATTATTCGATATGGTGGCGACATATTTCAAATTTGCGAACGTGTGTGATCGGTTGTGAGGTTGGACTAGATTTTTTCGAGCGAGCGGAGCGAGCGAGCAACGGTCACAATTTCCAAGCTATACATATACCTTATATTGCCTTCCATATATTTCGTGTTATTACCTAATTTTGTCAGCCATTTCGGACATCACATTGCACTGTACTATGAGGAAATAGTACTATTTATGTGAAACTATTCATAAACTGTAAACATGTGTCGGTAGGCAATAGGATAAATACTTTCGGCTCCTCGGGCTGGTGCGAATATTTCAATGTGCGTATGTGCCAAACCGTTGGTTTATGACACACCTATACGCGTCTCTCGCTCGCGGCGCTCGCTCGAAAACTATAGCCTAACCTAAAACCAATCCATCTTGCGTTCATTATTCGATACGATGGCGACATGTTTCAAATTTGCGAACGTGTCGGATCGGTTGTGGGGTTGGACTAGATTTTTACGAGCGAGCGGAGAGAGCGAGCAACGGTCACAATTTCCAAGCTATACATATACCATATATTGTCTTGCATATATTTCGTGCTTGTACCTAATTTTGTGAGCCATTTCGGACATCACGTTGCACTGTACTATGAGGAAACGGTACTAATTATGTGAAACTATTGGTAAACCGTAAACATTTGTCAGAAGGCAATAGGTTAAAGACTTCCGGCTCCTCGGGCTGGTGCGAATATATCAATGTCCGTATGTGCCAAACCGATGGTTTGTGACACACCTTTACGCGTCTCTCGTTCGCTGCGCTCGCACGGAAGCTATAGCCTAACCTAAAACCAATCCATCTTCCGTTCATTATTCGATATGGTGGCGACATATTTCAAATTTGCGAACGTGTGGGATCGGTTGTGAGGTTGGACTAGATTTTTACGAGCGAGCGGAGCGAGCGAGCAACGGTCACAATTTCCGAGCTATACATATACCTTATATTGCCTTCCATATATTTCGTGTTATTACCTAATTTTGTCAGCCATTTCGGACATCACATTGCACTGTACTATGAGGAAATAGTACTATTTATGTGAAACTATTCATAAACTGTAAACATGTGTCGGTAGGCAATAGGATAAATACTTCCGGCTCCTCGGGCTGGTGCGAATATTTCAATGTCCGTATGTGCCAAACCGTTGGTTTATGACACACCTATACGCGTCTCTCGCTCGCGGCGCTCGCTCGAAAACTATAGCCTAACCTAAAACCAATCCATCTTGCGTTCATTATTCGATATGATGGCGACATGTATCAAATTTGCGAACGTGTCGGATCGGTTGTGGGGTTGGACTAGATTTTTACGAGCGAGCGGAGCGAGCGAGCAACGGTCACAATTTCCAAGCTATACATATACCATATATTGTCTTGCATATATTTCGTGCTTGTACCTAATTTTGTCAGCCATTTCGGACATCACGTTGCACTGTACTATGAGGAAACGGTACTAATTATGTGAAACTATTGGTAAACCGTAAACATTTGTCAGAAGGCAATAGGATAAAGACTTCCGGCTCCTCGGGCTGGTGCGAATATATCAATGTCCGTATGTGCCAAACCGATGGTTTGTGACACACCTTTACGCGTCTCTCGCTCGCGGCGCACGCTCGAAAACTATAGCCTAACCTAAAACCAATCCATCTTCCGTTCATTATTCGATATGGTAGCGACATATTTCAAATTTGCGAACGTGTGGGATCGGTTGTGAGGTTGGACTAGATTTTTTCGAGCGAGCGGAGCGAGCGAGCAACGGTCACAATTTCCAAGCTATACATATACCCTATATTGCCTTCCATATATTTCGTGTTATTACCTAATTTTGTCAGCCATTTCGGACATCACATTGCACTGTACTATGAGGAAATAGTACTATTTATGTGAAACTATTCATAAACTGTAAACATGTGTCGGTAGGCAATAGGATACATACTTCCGGCTCCTCGGGCTGGTGCGAATATTTCAATGTCCGTATGTGCCAAACCGTTGGTTTATGACACACCTATACGCGTCTCTCGCTCGCGGCGCTCGCTCGAAAACTATAGCCTAACCTAAAACCAATCCATCTTGCGTTCATTATTCGATATGGTGGCGACATATTTCAAATTTGCGAACGTGTGGGATCGGTTGTGAGGTTGGACTAGATTTTTACGAGCGAGCGGAGCGAGCGAGCAACGATCACAATTTCCAAGCTATACATATACCATATATTGTCTTGCATATATTTCGTGCTTGTTCCTAATTTTGTCAGCCATTTCGGACATCACGTTGCACTGTACTATGAGGAAACGTTACTAATTATGTGAAACTATTGGTAAACCGTAAACATTTGTCAGAAGACAATAGGATAAAGACTTGCGGCTCCTCGGGCTGGTGCGAATATTTCAATGTCAGTATGTACCAAACCGTTGGTTTGTGACACACCTTTACGCGTCTATCGTTCGCTGCGCTCGCACGAAAGCTATAGCCTAACCTAAAACCAATCCATCTTCCGTTCATTATTCGATATGGTGGCGACATATTTCAAATTTGCGAACGTGTGTGATCGGTTGTGAGGTTGGACTAGATTTTTTCGAGCGAGCGGAGCGAGCGAGCAACGGTCACAATTTCCAAGCTATACATATACCTTATATTGCCTTCCATATATTTCGTGTTATTACCTAATTTTGTCAGCCATTTCGGACATCACATTGCACTGTACTATGAGGAAATAGTACTATTTATGTGAAACTATTCATAAACTGTAAACATGTGTCGGTAGGCAATAGGATAAATACTTTCGGCTCCTCGGGCTGGTGCGAATATTTCAATGTGCGTATGTGCCAAACCGTTGGTTTATGACACACCTATACGCGTCTCTCGCTCGCGGCGCTCGCTCGAAAACTATAGCCTAACCTAAAACCAATCCATCTTGCGTTCATTATTCGATATGATGGCGACATGTTTCAAATTTGCGAACGTGTCGGATCGGTTGTGGGGTTGGACTAGATTTTTACGAGCGAGCGGAGAGAGCGAGCAACGGTCACAATTTCCAAGCTATACATATACCATATATTGTCTTGCATATATTTCGTGCTTGTACCTAATTTTGTCAGCCATTTCGGACATCACGTTGCACTGTACTATGAGGAAACGGTACTAATTATGTGAAACTATTGGTAAACCGTAAACATTTGTCAGAAGGCAATAGGATAAAGACTTCCGGCTCCTCGGGCTGGTGCGAATATATCAATGTCCGTATGTGCCAAACCGATGGTTTGTGACACACCTTTACGCGTCTCTCGCTCGCGGCGCACGCTCGAAAACTATAGCCTAACCTAAAACCAATCCATCTTCCGTTCATTATTCGATATGGTAGCGACATATTTCAAATTTGCGAACGTGTGGGATCGGTTGTGAGGTTGGACTAGATTTTTTCGAGCGAGCGGAGCGAGCGAGCAACGGTCACAATTTCCAAGCTATACATATACCCTATATTGCCTTCCATATATTTCGTGTTATTACCTAATTTTGTCAGCCATTTCGGACATCACATTGCACTGTACTATGAGGAAATAGTACTATTTATGTGAAACTATTCATAAACTGTAAACATGTGTCGGTAGGCAATAGGATACATACTTCCGGCTCCTCGGGCTGGTGCGAATATTTCAATGTCCGTATGTGCCAAACCGTTGGTTTATGACACACCTATACGCGTCTCTCGCTCGCGGCGCTCGCTCGAAAACTATAGCCTAACCTAAAACCAATCCATCTTGCGTTCATTATTCGATATGGTGGCGACATATTTCAAATTTGCGAACGTGTGGGATCGGTTGTGAGGTTGGACTAGATTTTTACGAGCGAGCGGAGCGAGCGAGCAACGATCACAATTTCCAAGCTATACATATACCATATATTGTCTTGCATATATTTCGTGCTTGTTCCTAATTTTGTCAGCCATTTCGGACATCACGTTGCACTGTACTATGAGGAAACGTTACTAATTATGTGAAACTATTGGTAAACCGTAAACATTTGTCAGAAGACAATAGGATAAAGACTTGCGGCTCCTCGGGCTGGTGCGAATATTTCAATGTCCGTATGTACCAAACCGTTGGTTTGTGACACACCTTTACGCGTCTATCGTTCGCTGCGCTCGCACGAAAGCTATAGCCTAACCTAAAACCAATCCATCTTCCGTTCATTATTCGATATGGTGGCGACATATTTCAAATTTGCGAACGTGTGTGATCGGTTGTGAGGTTGGACTAGATTTTTTCGAGCGAGCGGAGCGAGCGAGCAACGGTCACAATTTCCAAGCTATACATATACCTTATATTGCCTTCCATATATTTCGTGTTATTACCTAATTTTGTCAGCCATTTCGGACATCACATTGCACTGTACTATGAGGAAATAGTACTATTTATGTGAAACTATTCATAAACTGTAAACATGTGTCGGTAGGCAATAGGATAAATACTTTCGGCTCCTCGGGCTGGTGCGAATATTTCAATGTGCGTATGTGCCAAACCGTTGGTTTATGACACACCTATACGCGTCTCTCGCTCGCGGCGCTCGCTCGAAAACTATAGCCTAACCTAAAACCAATCCATCTTGCGTTCATTATTCGATATGATGGCGACATGTTTCAAATTTGCGAACGTGTCGGATCGGTTGTGGGGTTGGACTAGATTTTTACGAGCGAGCGGAGAGAGCGAGCAACGGTCACAATTTCCAAGCTATACATATACCATATATTGTCTTGCATATATTTCGTGCTTGTACCTAATTTTGTCAGCCATTTCGGACATCACGTTGCACTGTACTATGAGGAAACGGTACTAATTATGTGAAACTATTGGTAAACCGTAAACATTTGTCAGAAGGCAATAGGTTAAAGACTTCCGGCTCCTCGGGCTGGTGCGAATATATCAATGTCCGTATGTGCCAAACCGATGGTTTGTGACACACCTTTACGCGTCTCTCGTTCGCTGCGCTCGCACGGAAGCTATAGCCTAACCTAAAACCAATCCATCTTCCGTTCATTATTCGATATGGTGGCGACATATTTCAAATTTGCGAACGTGTGGGATCGGTTGTGAGGTTGGACTAGATTTTTACGAGCGAGCGGAGCGAGCGAGCAACGGTCACAATTTCCGAGCTATACATATACCTTATATTGCCTTCCATATATTTCGTGTTATTACCTAATTTTGTCAGCCATTTCGGACATCACATTGCACTGTACTATGAGGAAATAGTACTATTTATGTGAAACTATTCATAAACTGTAAACATGTGTCGGTAGGCAATAGGATAAATACTTCCGGCTCCTCGGGCTGGTGCGAATATTTCAATGTCCTTATGTGCCAAACCGTTGGTTTATGACACACCTATACGCGTCTCTCGCTCGCGGCGCTCGCTCGAAAACTATAGCCTAACCTAAAACCAATCCATCTTGCGTTCATTATTCGATATGATGGCGACATGTATCAAATTTGCGAACGTGTCGGATCGGTTGTGGGGTTGGACTAGATTTTTACGAGCGAGCGGAGCGAGCGAGCAACGGTCACAATTTCCAAGCTATACATATACCATATATTGTCTTGCATATATTTCGTGCTTGTACCTAATTTTGTCAGCCATTTCGGACATCACGTTGCACTGTACTATGAGGAAACGGTACTAATTATGTGAAACTATTGGTAAACCGTAAACATTTGTCAGAAGGCAATAGGTTAAAGACTTCCGGCTCCTCGGGCTGGTGCGAATATATCAATGTCCGTATGTGCCAAACCGATGGTTTGTGACACACCTTTACGCGTCTCTCGTTCGCTGCGCTCGCACGGAATCTATAGCCTAACCTAAAACCAATCCATCTTCCGTTCATTATTCGATATGGTGGCGACATATTTCAAATTTGCGAACGTGTGGGATCGGTTGTGAGGTTGGACTAGATTTTTACGAGCGAGCGGAGCGAGCGAGCAACGGTCACAATTTCCGAGCTATACATATACCTTATATTGCCTTCCATATATTTCGTGTTATTACCTAATTTTGTCAGCCATTTCGGACATCACATTGCACTGTACTATGAGGAAATAGTACTATTTATGTGAAACTATTCATAAACTGTAAACATGTGTCGGTAGGCAATAGGATAAATACTTCCGGCTCCTCGGGCTGGTGCGAATATTTCAATGTCCGTATGTGCCAAACCGTTGGTTTATGACACACCTATACGCGTCTCTCGCTCGCGGCGCTCGCTCGAAAACTATAGCCTAACCTAAAACCAATCCATCTTGCGTTCATTATTCGATATGATGGCGACATGTATCAAATTTGCGAACGTGTCGGATCGGTTGTGGGGTTGGACTAGATTTTTACGAGCGAGCGGAGCGAGCGAGCAACGGTCACAATTTCCAAGCTATACATATACCATATATTGTCTTGCATATATTTCGTGCTTGTACCTAATTTTGTCAGCCATTTCGGACATCACGTTGCACTGTACTATGAGGAAACGGTACTAATTATGTGAAACTATTGGTAAACCGTAAACATTTGTCAGAAGGCAATAGGATAAAGACTTCCGGCTCCTCGGGCTGGTGCGAATATATCAATGTCCGTATGTGCCAAACCGATGGTTTGTGACACACCTTTACGCGTCTCTCGCTCGCGGCGCACGCTCGAAAACTATAGCCTAACCTAAAACCAATCCATCTTCCGTTCATTATTCGATATGGTAGCGACATATTTCAAATTTGCGAACATGTGGGATCGGTTGTGAGGTTGGACTAGATTTTTTCGAGCGAGCGGAGCGAGCGAGCAACGGTCACAATTTCCAAGCTATACATATACCCTATATTGCCTTCCATATATTTCGTGTTATTACCTAATTTTGTCAGCCATTTCGGACATCACATTGCACTGTACTATGAGGAAATAGTACTATTTATGTGAAACTATTCATAAACTGTAAACATGTGTCGGTAGGCAATAGGATACATACTTCCGGCTCCTCGGGCTGGTGCGAATATTTCAATGTCCGTATGTGCCAAACCGTTGGTTTATGACACACCTATACGCGTCTCTCGCTCGCGGCGCTCGCTCGAAAACTATAGCCTAACCTAAAACCAATCCATCTTGCGTTCATTATTCGATATGGTGGCGACATATTTCAAATTTGCGAACGTGTGGGATCGGTTGTGAGGTTGGACTAGATTTTTACGAGCGAGCGGAGCGAGCGAGCAACGATCACAATTTCCAAGCTATACATATACCATATATTGTCTTGCATATATTTCGTGC
Source organism: Bombus affinis (assembly GCF_024516045.1). Classification (NCBI taxonomy): domain Eukaryota; kingdom Metazoa; phylum Arthropoda; class Insecta; order Hymenoptera; family Apidae; genus Bombus; species Bombus affinis. The sequence continues at coordinate 61,875 of NW_026109073.1, forward strand.
TTGTTCCTAATTTTGTCAGCCATTTCGGACATCACGTTGCACAGTACTATGAGGAAACGTTACTAATTATGTGAAACTATTGGTAAACCGTAAACATTTGTCAGAAGACAATAGGATAAAGACTTGCGGCTCCTCGGGCTGGTGCGAATATTTCAATGTCCGTATGTACCAAACCGTTGGTTTGTGACACACCTTTACGCGTCTATCGTTCGCTGCGCTCGCACGAAAGCTATAGCCTAACCTAAAACCAATCCATCTTCCGTTCATTATTCGATATGGTGGCGACATATTTCAAATTTGCGAACGTGTGGGATCGGTTGTGAGGTTGGACTAGATTTTTACGAGCGAGCGGAGCGAGCGAGCAACGGTCACAATTTCCAAGCTATACATATACCTTATATTGCCTCCATATAATTCGTGTTGTTACCTAATTTTGTCAGCCATTTCGGACATCACATTGCACTGTACTATGAGGAAATAGTACTATTTATGTGAAACTATTCATAAACTGTAAACATGTGTCGGTAGGCAATAGGATAAATACTTCCGGCTCCTCGGGCTGGTGCGAATATTTCAATGTCCGTATGTGCCAAACCGTTGGTTTATGACACACCTGTACGCGTCTCTCGCTCGCGGCGCTCGCTCGAAAACTATAGCCTAACCTAAAACCAATCCATCTTGCGTTCATTATTCGATATGATGGCGACATATTTCAAATTTGCGAACGTGTCGGATCGGTTGTGAGGTTGGACTAGATTTTTTCGAGCGAGCGGAGCGAGCGAGCAATGGTCACAATTTCCAAGCTATACATATACCATATATTGTCTTGCATATATTTCGTGCTTGTACCTAATTTTGTCAGCCATTTCGGACATCACGTTGCACTGTACTATGAGGAAACGGTACTAATTATGTGAAACTATTGGTAAACCGTAAACATTTGTCAGAAGGCAATAGGATAAAGACTTCCGGCTCCTCGGGCTGGTGCGAATATATCAATGTCCGTATGTGCCAAACCGATGGTTTGTGACACACCTTTACGCGTCTCTCGTTCGCTGCGCTCGCACGAAAGCTATAGCCTAACCTAAAACCAATCCATCTTCCGTTCATTATTCGATATGGTGGCGACATATTTCAAATTTGCGAACGTGTGGGATCGGTTGTGAGGTTGGACAAGATTTTTACGAGCGAGCGGAGCGAGCGAGCAACGGTCACAATTTCCAAGCTATACATATACCTTATATGCCCTTCCATATATATCGTGTTATTACCTAATTTTGTCAGCCATTTCGGACACCACATTGCACTGTACTATGAGGAAGGAGTACTATTTATGTGAAACTATTCATAAACTGTAAACATGTGTCGGTAGGCAATAGGATAAATACTTCCGGCTCCTCGGGCTAATGCAAATATTTCAATGTCCGTATGTGCCAAACCGTTGGTTTATGACACACCTTTACGCGTCTCTCGCTCGCGGCGCACGCTCGAAAACTATAGCCTAACCTAAAACCAATCCATCTTCCGTTCATTATTCGATATGGTGGCGACATATTTCAAATTTGCGAACGTGTGGGATCGGTTGTAAGGTTGGACTAGATTTTTTCGAGCGAGCGGAGCGAGCGAGCAACGGTCACAATTTCCAAGCTATACATATACCTTATATTGCCTTCCATATATTTCGTGTTATTACCTAATTTTGTCAGCCATTTCGGACATCACATTGCACTGTACTATGAGGAAATAGTACTATTTATGTGAAACTATTCATAAACTGTAAACATGTGTCGGTAGGCAATAGGATAAATACTTTCGGCTCCTCGGGCTGGTGCGAATATTTCAATGTGCGTATGTGCCAAACCGTTGGTTTATGACACACCTATACGCGTCTCTCGCTCGAGGCGCTCGCTCGAAAACTATAGCCTAACCTAAAACCAATCCATCTTGCGTTCATTATTCGATATGATGGCGACATGTTTCAAATTTGCGAACGTGTCGGATCGGTTGTGGGGTTGGACTAGATTTTTACGAGCGAGCGGAGCGAGCGAGCAACGGTCACAATTTCCAAGCTATACATATACCATATATTGTCTTGCATATATTTCGTGCTTGTACCTAATTTTGTCAGCCATTTCGGACATCACGTTGCACTGTACTATGAGGAAACGGTACTAATTATGTGAAACTATTGGTAAACCGTAAACATTTGTCAGAAGGCAATAGGATAAAGACTTCCGGCTCCTCGGGCTGGTGCGAATATATCAATGTCCGTATGTGCCAAACCGATGGTTTGTGACACACCTTTACGCGTCTCTCGCTCGCGGCGCACGCTCGAAAACTATAGCCTAACCTAAAACCAATCCATCTTCCGTTCATTATTCGATATGGTGGCGACATATTTCAAATTTGCGAACGTGCGGGATCGGTTGTGAGGTTGGACAAGATTTTTACGAGCGAGCGGAGCGAGCGAGCAACGGTCACAATTTCCAAGCTATACATATACCCTATATTGCCTTCCATATATTTCGTGTTATTACCTAATTCTGTCAGCCATTTCGGACATCACATTGCACTGTACTATGAGGAAATAGTACTATTTATGTGAAACTATTCATAAACTGTAAACATGTGTCGGTAGGCAATAGGATAAATACTTCCGGCTCCTCGGTCTGGTGCGAATATTTCAATGTCCGTATGTGCCAAACCGTTGGTTTATGACACACCTATACGCGTCTCTCGCTCGCTGCGCTCGCTCGAAAACTATAGCCTTACCTAAAACCAATCCATCTTGCGTTCATTATTCGATATGATGGCGACATATTTCAAATTTGCGAACGTGTCGGATCGGTTGTGGGGTTGGACTAGATTTTTACGAGCGAGCGGAGCGAGCGAGCAACGGTCACAATTTCCAAGCTATACATATACCTTATATTGCCTTCCATATATTTCGTGTTATTACCTAATTTTGTCAGCCATTTCGGACATCACATTGCACTGTACTATGAGGAAATAGTACTATTTATGTGAAACTATTCATAAACTGTAAACATGTGTCGGTAGGCAATAGGATAAATACTTCCGGCTCCTCGGGCTGGTGCGAATATTTCAATGTCCGTATGTGCCAAACCGTTGGTTTATGACACACCTATACGCGTCTCTCGATCGCGGCGCTCGCTCGAAAACTATAGCCTAACCTAAAACCAATCCATCTTGCGTTCATTATTCGATATGATGGCGACATGTATCAAATTTGCGAACGTGTCGGATCGGTTGTGGGGTTGGACTAGATTTTTACGAGCGAGCGGAGCGAGCGAGCAACGGTCACAATTTCCAAGCTATACATATACCATATATTGTCTTGCATATATTTCGTGCTTGTACCTAATTTTGTCAGCCATTTCGGACATCACGTTGCACTGTACTATGAGGAAACGTTACTAATTATGTGAAACTATTCGTAAACCGTAAACATTTGTCAGAAGACAATAGGATAAAGACTTGCGGCTCCTCGGGCTGGTGCGAATATTTCAATGTCCGTATGTACCAAACCGTTGGTTTGTGACACACCTTTACGCGTCTCTCGCTCGCGGCGCTCGCTCGAAAACTATAGCCTAACCTAAAACCAATCCATCTTGCGTTCATTATTCGATATGATGGCGACATGTTTCAAATTTGCGAACGTGTCGGATCGGTTGTGGGGTTGGACTAGATTTTTACGAGCGAGCGGAGAGAGCGAGCAACGGTCACAATTTCCAAGCTATACATATACCATATATTGTCTTGCATATATTTCGTGCTTGTACCTAATTTTGTCAGCCATTTCGGACATCACGTTGCACTGTACTATGAGGAAACGGTACTAATTATGTGAAACTATTGGTAAACCGTAAACATTTGTCAGAAGGCAATAGGTTAAAGACTTCCGGCTCCTCGGGCTGGTGCGAATATATCAATGTCCGTATGTGCCAAACCGATGGTTTGTGACACACCTTTACGCGTCTCTCGTTCGCTGCGCTCGCACGGAAGCTATAGCCTAACCTAAAACCAATCCATCTTCCGTTCATTATTCGATATGGTGGCGACATATTTGAAATTTGCGGACGTGTGGGATCGGTTGTGAGGTTGGACTAGATTTTTACGAGCGAGCGGAGCGAGCGAGCAACGGTCACAATTTCCGAGCTATACATATACCTTATATTGCCTTCCATATATTTCGTGTTATTACCTAATTTTGTCAGCCATTTCGGACATCACATTGCACTGTACTATGAGGAAATAGTACTATTTATGTGAAACTATTCATAAACTGTAAACATGTGTCGGTAGGCAATAGGATAAATACTTCCGGCTCCTCGGGCTGGTGCGAATATTTCAATGTCCGTATGTGCCAAACCGTTGGTTTATGACACACCTATACGCGTCTCTCGCTCGCGGCGCTCGCTCGAAAACTATAGCCTAACCTAAAACCAATCCATCTTGCGTTCATTATTCGATATGATGGCGACATGTATCAAATTTGCGAACGTGTCGGATCGGTTGTGGGGTTGGACTAGATTTTTACGAGCGAGCGGAGCGAGCGAGCAACGGTCACAATTTCCAAGCTATACATATACCATATATTGTCTTGCATATATTTCGTGCTTGTACCTAATTTTGTCAGCCATTTCGGACATCACGTTGCACTGTACTATGAGGAAACGTTACTAATTATGTGAAACTATTCGTAAACCGTAAACATTTGTCAGAAGACAATAGGATAAAGACTTGCGGCTCCTCGGGCTGGTGCGAATATTTCAATGTCCGTATGTACCAAACCGTTGGTTTGTGACACACCTTTACGCGTCTATCGTTCGCTGCGCTCGCACGAAAGCTATAGCCTAACCTAAAACCAATCCATCTTCCGTTCATTATTCGATATGGTGGCGACATATTTCAAATTTGCGAACGTGTGGGATCGGTTGTGAGGTTGGACTAGATTTTTACGAGCGAGCGGAGCGAGCGAGCAACGGTCACAATTTCCAAGCTATACATATACATTATATTGCCTCCATATAATTCGTGTTATTACCTAATTTTGTCAGCCATTTCGGACATCACATTGCACTGTACTATGAGGAAATAGTACTATTTATGTGAAACTATTCATAAACTGTAAACATGTGTCGGTAGGCAATAGGATAAATACTTCCGGCTCCTCGGTCTGGTGCGAATATTTCAATGTCCGTATGTGCCAAACCGTTGGATTATGACACACCTATACGCGTCTCTCGCTCGCTGCGCTCGCTCGAAAACTATAGCCTTACCTAATACCAATCCATCTTGCGTTCATTATTCGATATGATGGCGACATATTTCAAATTTGCGAACGTGTCGGATCGGTTGTGGGGTTGGACTAGATTTTTACGAGCGAGCGGAGCGAGCGAGCAACGGTCACAATTTCCAAGCTATACATATACCATATATTGTCTTGCATATATTTCGTGCTTGTACCTAATTTTGTCAGCCATTTCGGACATCACGTTGCACTGTACTATGAGGAAACGGTACTAATTATGTGAAACTATTGGTAAACCGTAAACATTTGTCAGAAGACAATAGGATAAAGACTTGCGGCTCCTCGGGCTGGTGCGAATATTTCAATGTCCGTATGTACCAAACCGTTGGTTTGTGACACACCTATACGCGTCTCTCGCTCGCGGCGCTCGCTCGAAAACTATAGCCTAACCTAAAACCAATCCATCTTGCGTTCATTATTCGATATGATGGCGACATGTTTCAAATTTGCGAACGTGTCGGATCGGTTGTGGGGTTGGACTAGATTTTTACGAGCGAGCGGAGAGAGCGAGCAATGGTCACAATTTCCAAGCTATACATATACCATATATTGTCTTGCATATATTTCGTGCTTGTACCTAATTTTGTCAGCCATTTCGGACATCACGTTGCACTGTACTATGAGGAAACGGTACTAATTATATGAAACTATTGGTAAACCGTAAACATTTGTCAGAAGGCAATAGGTTAAAGACTTCCGGCTCCTCGGGCTGGTGCGAATATATCAATGTCCGTATGTGCCAAACCGATGGTTTGTGACACACCTTTACGCGTCTCTCGTTCGCTGCGCTCGCACGGAAGCTATAGCCTAACCTAAAACCAATCCATCTTCCGTTCATTATTCGATATGGTGGCGACATATTTGAAATTTGCGGACGTGTGGGATCGGTTGTGAGGTTGGACTAGATTTTTACGAGCGAGCGGAGCGAGCGAGCAACGGTCACAATTTCCGAGCTATACATATACCTTATATTGCCTTCCATATATTTCGTGTTATTACCTAATTTTGTCAGCCATTTCGGACATCACATTGCACTGTACTATGAGGAAATAGTACTATTTATGTGAAACTATTCATAAACTGTAAACATGTGTCGGTAGGCAATAGGATAAATACTTCCGGCTCCTCGGGCTGGTGCGAATATTTCAATGTCCGTATGTGCCAAACCGTTGGTTTATGACACACCTATACGCGTCTCTCGCTCGCGGCGCTCGCTCGAAAACTATAGCCTAACCTAAAACCAATCCATCTTGCGTTCATTATTCGATATGATGGCGACATGTATCAAATTTGCGAACGTGTCGGATCGGTTGTGGGGTTGGACTAGATTTTTACGAGCGAGCGGAGCGAGCGAGCAACGGTCACAATTTCCAAGCTATACATATACCATATATTGTCTTGCATATATTTCGTGCTTGTACCTAATTTTGTCAGCCATTTCGGACATCACGTTGCACTGTACTATGAGGAAACGGTACTAATTATGTGAAACTATTGGTAAACCGTAAACATTTGTCAGAAGGCAATAGGATAAAGACTTCCGGCTCCTCGGGCTGGTGCGAATATATCAATGTCCGTATGTGCCAAACCGATGGTTTGTGACACACCTTTACGCGTCTCTCGCTCGCGGCGCACTCTCGAAAACTATAGCCTAACCTAAAACCAATCCATCTTCCGTTCATTATTCGATATGGTGGCGACATATTTGAAATTTGCGAACGTGTGGGATCGGTTGTGAGGTTGGACTAGATTTTTTCGAGCGAGCGGAGCGAGCGAGCAACGGTCACAATTTCCAAGCTATACATATACCCTATATTGCCTTCCATATATTTCGTGTTATTACCTAATTTTGTCAGGCATTTCGGACATCACATTGCACTGTACTATGAGGAAATAGTACTATTTATGTGAAACTATTCATAAACTGTAAACATGTGTCGGTAGGCAATAGGATACATACTTCCGGCTGCTCGGGCTGGTGCGAATATTTCAATGTCCGTATGTGCCAAACCGTTGGTTTATGACACACCTATACGCGTCTCTCGCTCGTGGCGCTCGCTCGAAAACTATAGCCTAACCTAAAACCAATCCATCTTGCGTTCATTATTCGATATGATGGCGACATATTTCAAATTTGCGAACGTGTCGGATCGGTTGTGAGGTTGGACTAGATTTTTTTGAGCGAGCGGAGCGAGCGAGCAACGGTCACAATTTCCAAGCTATACATATACCATATATTGTCTTGCATATATTTCGTGCTTGTACCTAATTTTGTCAGCCATTTCGGACATCACGTTGCACTGTACTATGAGGAAACGTTACTAATTATGTGAAACTATTGGTAAACCGTAAACATTTGTCAGAAGACAATAGGATAAAGACTTGCGGCTCCTCGGGCTGGTGCGAATATTTCAATGTCCGTATGTACCAAACCGTTGGTTTGTGACACACCTTTACGCGTCTATCGTTCGCTGCGCTCGCACGAAAGCTATAGCCTAACCTAAAACCAATCCATCTTCCGTTCATTATTCGATATGGTGGCGACATATTTCAAATTTGCGAACGTGTGGGATCGGTTGTGAGGTTGGACTAGATTTTTACGAGCGAGCGGAGCGAGCGAGCAACGGTCACAATTTCCAAGCTATACATATACCTTATATTGCCTCCATATAATTCGTGTTATTACCTAATTTTGTCAGCCATTTCGGACATCACATTGCACTGTACTATGAGGAAATAGTACTATTTATGTGAAACTATTCATAAACTGTAAACATGTGTCGGTAGGCAATAGGATAAATACTTCCGGCTCCTCGGTCTGGTGCGAATATTTCAATGTCCGTATGTGCCAAACCGTTGGTTTATGACACACCTATACGCGTCTCTCGCTCGCTGCGCTCGCTCGAAAACTATAGCCTTACCTAAAACCAATCCATCTTGCGTTCATTATTCGATATGATGGCGACATATTTCAAATTTGCGAACGTGTCGGATCGGTTGTGGGGTTGGACTAGATTTTTACGAGCGAGCGTAGCGAGCGAGCAACGGTACAATTTCCAAGCTATACATATACCATATATTGTCTTGCATATATTTCGTGCTTGTACCTAATTTTGTCAGCCATTTCGGACATCACGTTGCACTGTACTATGAGGAAACGGTACTAATTATGTGAAACTATTGGTAAACCGTAAACATTTGTCAGAAGGCAATAGGATAAAGACTTCCGGCTCCTCGGGCTGGTGCGAATATATCAATGTCCGTATGTGCCATACCGATGGTTTGTGACACACCTTTACGCGTCTCTCGTTCGCTGCGCTCGCACGAAAGCTATAGCCTAACCTAAAACCAATCCATCTTCCGTTCATTATTCGATATGGTGGCGACATATTTCAAATTTGCGAACGTGTGGGATCGGTTGTGAGGTTGGACAAGATTTTTACGAGCGAGCGGAGCGAGCGAGCAACGGTCACAATTTCCAAGCTATACATATACCATATATTGTCTTGCATATATTTCGTGCTTGTACCTAATTTTGTCAGCCATTTCGGACATCACGTTGCACTGTACTATGAGGAAACGGTACTAATTATGTGAAACTATTGGTAAACCGTAAACATTTGTCAGAAGGCAATAGGATAAAGACTTCCGGCTCCTCGGGCTGGTGCGAATATATCAATGTCCGTATGTGCCAAACCGATGGTTTGTGACACACATTTACGCGTCTCTCGTTCGCTGCGCTCGCACGAAAGCTATAGCCTAACCTAAAACCAATCCATCTTCCGTTCATTATTCGATATGGTGGCGACATATTTCAAATTTGCGAACGTGTGGGATCGGTTGTGAGGTTGGACAAGATTTTTACGAGCGAGCGGAGCGAGCGAGCAACGGTCACAATTTCCAAGCTATACATATACCTTATATTCCCTTCCATATATATCGTGTTATTACCTAATTTTGTCAGCCATTTCGGACATCACATTGCACTGTACTATGAGGAAGGAGTACTATTTATGTGAAACTATTCATAAACTGTAAACATGTGTCGGTAGGCAATAGGATAAATACTTCAGGCTCCTCGGGCTAATGCGAATATTTCAATGTCCGTATGTGCCACACCGTTGGTTTATGACACACCTTTACGCGTCTCTCGCTCGCGGCGCACGCTCGAAAACTATAGCCTAACCTAAAACCAATCCATCTTCCGTTCATTATTCGATATGGTGGCGACATATTTCAAATTTGCGAACGTGTGGGATCGGTTGTGAAGTTGGACTAGATTTTTTCGAGCGACCGGAGCGAGCGAGCAACGGTCACAATTTCCAAGCTATACATATACCTTATATTGCCTTCCATATATTTCGTGTTAATACCTAATTTTGTCAGCCATTTCGGACATCACATTGCACTGTACTATGAGGAAATAGTACTATTTATGTGAAACTATTCATAAACTGTAAACATGTGTCGGTAGGCAATAGGATACATACTTCCGGCTGCTCGGGCTGGTGCGAATATTTCAATGTCCGTATGTGCCAAACCGTTGGTTTATGACACACGTATACGCGTCTCTCGCTCGCTGCGCTCGCTCGAAAACTATAACCTTACCTAAAACCAATCCATCTTGCGTTCATTATTCGATATGATGGCGACATATTTCAAATTTGCGAACGTGTCGGATCGGTTGTGGGGTTGGACTAGATTTTTACGAGCGAGCGGAGCGAGCGAGCAGCGGTCACAATTTCCAAGCTATACATATACCATATATTGTCTTGCATATATTTCGTGCTTGTACCTAATTTTGTCAGCCATTTCGGACATCACGTTGCACTGTACTATGAGGAAACGGTACTAATTATGTGAAACTATTGGTAAACCGTAAACATTTGTCAGAAGGCAATAGGATAAATACTTCCGGCTCCTCGGGCTAATGCGAATATTTCAATGTCCGTATGTGCCAAACCGTTGGTTTATGACACACCTTTACGCGTCTCTCGCTCGCGGTGCACGCTCGTAAACTATAGCCTAACCTAAAACCAATCCATCTTCCGTTCATTATTCGATATGGTGGCGACATATTTCAAATTTGCGAACGTGTGGGATCGGTTGTGAGGTTGGACTAGATTTTTTCGAGCGAGCGGAGCGAGCGAGCAACGGTCACAATTTCCAAGCTATACATATACCTTATATTGCCTTCCATATGTTTCGTGTTATTACCTAATTTTGTCAGCCATTTCGGACATCACATTGCACTGTACTATGAGAAATAGTACTATTTATGTGAAACTATTCATAAACTGTAAACATGTGTCGGTAGGTAATAGGATAAATACTTCCGGCTCCTCGGGCTGGTGCGAATATTTCAATGTCCGTATGTGCCAAACCGTTGGTTTATGACACACCTATACGCGTCTCTCGATCGCGGCGCTCGCTCGAAAACTATAGCCTAACCTAAAACCAATCCATCTTGCGTTCATTATTCGATATGATGGCGACATGTATCAAATTTGCGAACGTGTCGGATCGGTTGTGGGGTTGGACTAGATTTTTACGAGCGAGCGGAGCGAGCGAGCAACGGTCACAATTTCCAAGCTATACATATACCATATATTGTCTTGCATATATTTCGTGCTTGTAACCTAATTTTGTCAGCCATTTCGGACATCACGTTGCACTGTACTATGAGGAAACGTTACTAATTATGTGAAACTATTGGTAAACCGTAAACATTTGTCAGAAGACAATAGGATAAAGACTTGCGGCTCCTCGGGCTGGTGCGAATATTTCAATGTCCGTATGTACCAAACCGTTGGTTTGTGACACACCTTTACGCGTCTATCGTTCGCTGCGCTCGCACGAAAGCTATAGCCTAACCTAAAACCAATCCATCTTCCGTTCATTATTCGATATGGTGGCGACATATTTCAAATTTGCGAACGTGTGGGATCGGTTGTGAGGTTGGACTAGATTTTTACGAGCGAGCGGAGCGAGCGAGCAACGGTCACAATTTCCAAGCTATACATATACCATATATTGTCTTGCATATATTTCGTGCTTGTACCTAATTTTGTCAGCCATTTCGGACATCACGTTGCACTGTACTATGAGGAAACGGTACTAATTATGTGAAACTATTGGTAAACCGTAAACATTTGTCAGAAGACAATAGGATAAAGACTTGCGGCTCCTCGGGCTGGTGCGAATATTTCAATGTCCGTATGTACCAAACCGTTGGTTTGTGACACACCTATACGCGTCTCTCGCTCGCGGCGCTCGCTCGAAAACTATAGCCTAACCTAAAACCAATCCATCTTGCGTTCATTATTCGATATGATGGCGACATGTTTCAAATTTGCGAACGTGTCGGATCGGTTGTGGGGTTGGACTAGATTTTTACGAGCGAGCGGAGAGAGCGAGCAACGGTCACAATTTCCAAGCTATACATATACCATATATTGTCTTGCATATATTGCGTGCTGGTACCTAATTTTGTCAGCCATTTCGGACATCACGTTGCACTGTACTATGAGGAAACGGTACTAATTATGTGAAACTATTGGTAAACCGTAAACATTTGTCAGAAGGCAATAGGTTAAAGACTTCCGGCTCCTCGGGCTGGTGCGAATATATCAATGTCCATATGTGCCAAACCGATGGTTTGTGACACACCTTTACGCGTCTCTCGTTCGCTGCGCTCGCACGGAAGCTTATAGCCTAACCTAAAACCAATCCATCTTCCGTTCATTATTCGATATGGTGGCGACATATTTCAAATTTGCGAACGTGTGGGATCGGTTGTGAGGTTGGACTAGATTTTTACGAGCGAGCGGAGCGAGCGAGCAACGGTCACAATTTCCGAGCTATACATATACCTTATATTGCCTTCCATATATTTCGTGTTATTACCTAATTTTGTCAGCCATTTCGGACATCACATTGCACTGTACTATGAGGAAATAGTACTATTTATGTGAAACTATTCATAAACTGTAAACATGTGTCGGCAGGCAATAGGATAAATACTTCCGGCTCCTCGGGCTGGTGCGAATATTTCAATGTCCGTATGTGCCAAACCGTTGGTTTATGACACACCTATACGCGTCCTCTCGCTCGCGGCGCTCGCTCGAAAACTATAGCCTAACCTAAAACCAATCCATCTTGCGTTCATTATTCGATATGATGGCGACATGTATCAAATTTGCGAACGTGTCGGATCGGTTGTGGGGTTGGACTAGATTTTTACGAGCGAGCGGAGCGAGCGAGCAACGGTCACAATTTCCAAGCTATACATATGCCATATATTGTCTTGCATATATTTCGTGCTTGTACCTAATTTTGTCAGCCATTTCGGACATCACGTTGCACTGTACTATGAGGAAACGGTACTAATTATGTGAAACTATTGGTAAACCGTAAACATTTGTCAGAAGGAAATAGGATAAAGACTTCCGGCTCCTCGGTCTGGTGCGAATATATCAATGTCCGTATGTGCCAAACCGATGGTTTGTGACACACCTTTACGCGTCTCTCGTTCGCTGCGCTCGCACGAAAGCTATAGCCTAACCTAAAACCAATCCATCTTTCGTTCATTATTCGATATGGTGGCGACATATTTCAAATTTGCGAACGTGTGGGATCGGTTGTGAGGTTGGACAAGATTTTTACGAGCGAGCGGAGCGACCGAGCAACGGTCACAATTTCCAAGCTATACATATACCATATATTGTCTTGCATATATTTCGTGCTTGTACCTAATTTTGTCAGCCATTTCGGACATCACATTGCACTGTACTATGAGGAAGGAGTACTAATTATGTGAAACTATTCATAAACTGTAAACATGTGTCGGTAGGCAATAGGATAAATACTTCCGGCTCCTCGGGCTAATGCGAATATTTCAATGTCCGTATGTGCCAAACCGATGGTTTGTGACACACCTTTACGCGTCTCTCGTTCGCTGCGCTCGCACGAAAGCTATAGCCTAACCTAAAACCAATCCATCTTCCGTTCATTATTCGATATGGTGGCGACATATTTCAAATTTGCGAACGTGTGGGATCGGTTGTGAGGTTGGACAAGATTTTTACGAGCGAGCGGAGCGAGCGAGCAACGGTCACAATTTCCAAGCTATACATATACCTTATATTCCCTTCCATATATATCGTGTTATTACCTAATTTTGTCAGCCATTTCGGACATCACATTGCACTGTACTATGAGGAAGGAGTACTATTTATGTGAAACTATTCATAAACTGTAAACATGTGTCGGTAGGCAATAGGATAAATACTTCCGGCTCCTCGGGCTAATGCGAATATTTCAGTGTCCGTATGTGCCAAACCGTTGGTTTATGACACACCTATACGCGTCTCTCGCTCGCGGCGCTCGCTCGAAAACTATAGCCTAACCTAAAACCAATCCATCTTGCGTTCATTATTCGATATGATGGCGACATATTTCAAATTTGCGAACGTGTCGGATCGGTTGTGGGGTTGGACTAGATTTTTACGAGCGAGCGGAGCGAGCGAGCAACGGTCACAATTTCCAAGCTATACATATGCCATATATTGTCTTGCATATATTTCGTGCTTGTACCTAATTTTGTCAGCCATTTCGGACATCACGTTGCACTGTACTATGAGGAAACGGTACTAATTATGTGAAACTATTGGTAAACCGTAAACATTTGTCAGAAGGCAATAGGATAAAGACTTCCGGCTCCTCGGGCTGGTGCGAATATATCAATGTCCGTATGTGCCAAACCGATGGTTTGTGACACACCTTTACGCGTCTCTCGTTCGCTGCGCTCGCACGAAAGCTATAGCCTAACCTAAAACCAATCCATCTTCCGTTCATTATTCGATATGGTGGCGACATATTTCAAATTTGCGAACGTGTGGGATCGGTTGTGAGGTTGGACAAGATTTTTACGAGCGAGCGGAGCGAGCGAGCAACGGTCACAATTTCCAAGCTATACATATACCATATATTGTCTTGCATATATTTCGTGCTTGTACCTAATTTTGTCAGCCATTTCGGACATCACGTTGCACTGTACTATGAGGAAACGGTACTAATTATGTGAAACTATTGGTAAACCGTAAACATTTGTCAGAAGGCAATAGGATAAAGACTTCCGGCTCCTCGGGCTGGTGCGAATATATCAATGTCCGTATGTGCCAAACCGATGGTTTATGACATACCTTTACGCGTCTCTCGCTCGCGGCGCACGCTCGAAAACTATAGCCTAACCTAAAACCAATCCATCTTCCGTTCATTATTCGATATGGTGGCGACATATTTCAAATTTGCGAACGTGTGGGATCGGTTGTGAGGTTGGACTAGATTTTTTCGAGCGACCGGAGCGAGCGAGCAACGGTCACAATTTCCAAGCTATACATATACCTTATATTGCCTTCCATATATTTCGTGTTATTACCTAATTTTGTCAGCCATTTCGGACATCACATTGCACTGTACTATGAGGAAACGGTACTAATTATGTGAAACTATTGGTAAACCGTAAACATTTGTCAGAAGGCAATAGGATAAAGACTTCCGGCTCCTCGGGCTGGTGCGAATATATCAATGTCCGTATGTGCCAAACCGATGGTTTGTGACACACCTTTACGCGTCTCTCGTTCGCTGCGCTCGCACGAAAGCTATAGCCTAACCTAAAACCAATCCATCTTCCGTTCATTATTCGATATGGTGGCGACATATTTCAAATTTGCGAACGTGTGGGATCGGTTGTGAGGTTGGACAAGATTTTTACGAGCGAGCGGAGCGAGCGAGCAACGGTCACAATTTCCAAGCTATACATATACCTTATATTCCCTTCCATATATATCGTGTTATTACCTAATTTTGTCAGCCATTTCGGACATCACATTGCACTGTACTATGAGGAAGGAGTACTATTTATGTGAAACTATTCATAAACTGTAAACATGTGTCGGTAGGCAATAGGATAAATACTTCAGGCTCCTCGGGCTAATGCGAATATTTCAATGTCCGTATGTGCCACACCGTTGGTTTATGACACACCTTTACGCGTCTCTCGCTCGCGGCGCACGCTCGAAAACTATAGCCTAACCTAAAACCAATCCATCTTCCGTTCATTATTCGATATGGTGGCGACATATTTCAAATTTGCGAACGTGTGGGATCGGTTGTGAAGTTGGACTAGATTTTTTCGAGCGACCGGAGCGAGCGAGCAACGGTCACAATTTCCAAGCTATACATATACCTTATATTGCCTTCCATGTATTTCGTGTTAATACCTAATTTTGTCAGCCATTTCGGACATCACATTGCACTGTACTATGAGGAAATAGTACTATTTATGTGAAACTATTCATAAACTGTAAACATGTGTCGGTAGGCAATAGGATAAATACTTCCGGCTCCTCGGGCTGGTGCGAATATTTCAATGTCCGTATGTGCCAAACCGTTGGTTTATGACACACGTATACGCGTCTCTCGCTCGCTGCGCTCGCTCGAAAACTATAACCTTACCTAAAACCAATCCATCTTGCGTTCATTATTCGATATGATGGCGACATATTTCAAATTTGCGAACGTGTCGGATCGGTTGTGGGGTTGGACTAGATTTTTACGAGCGAGCGGAGCGAGCGAGCAACGGTCACAATTTCCAAGCTATACATATACCATATATTGTCTTGCATATATTTCGTGCTTGTACCTAATTTTGTCAGCCATTTCGGACATCACGTTGCACTGTACTATGAGGAAACGGTACTAATTATGTGAAACTATTGGTAAACCGTAAACATTTGTCAGAAGGCAATAGGATAAATACTTCCGGCTCCTCGGGCTAATGCGAATATTTCAATGTCCGTATGTGCCAAACCGTTGGTTTATGACACACCTTTACGCGTCTCTCGCTCGCGGTGCACGCTCGTAAACTATAGCCTAACCTAAAACCAATCCATCTTCCGTTCATTATTCGATATGGTGGCGACATATTTCAAATTTGCGAACGTGTGGGATCGGTTGTGAGGTTGGACTAGATTTTTTCGAGCGAGCGGAGCGAGCGAGCAACGGTCACAATTTCCAAGCTATACATATACCTTATATTGCCTTCCATATGTTTCGTGTTATTACCTAATTTTGTCAGCCATTTCGGACATCACATTGCACTGTACTATGAGGAAATAGTACTATTTATGTGAAACTATTCATAAACTGTAAACATGTGTCGGTAGGTAATAGGATAAATACTTCCGGCTCCTCGGGCTGGTGCGAATATTTCAATGTCCGTATGTGCCAAACCGTTGGTTTATGACACACCTATACGCGTCTCTCGATCGCGGCGCTCGCTCGAAAACTATAGCCTAACCTAAAACCAATCCATCTTGCGTTCATTATTCGATATGATGGCGACATGTATCAAATTTGCGAACGTGTCGGATCGGTTGTGGGGTTGGACTAGATTTTTACGAGCGAGCGGAGCGAGCGAGCAACGGTCACAATTTCCAAGCTATACATATACCATATATTGTCTTGCATATATTTCGTGCTTGTACCTAATTTTGTCAGCCATTTCGGACATCACGTTGCACTGTACTATGAGGAAACGTTACTAATTATGTGAAACTATTGGTAAACCGTAAACATTTGTCAGAAGACAATAGGATAAAGACTTGCGGCTCCTCGGGCTGGTGCGAATATTTCAATGTCCGTATGTACCAAACCGTTGGTTTGTGACACACCTTTACGCGTCTATCGTTCGCTGCGCTCGCACGAAAGCTATAGCCTAACCTAAAACCAATCCATCTTCCGTTCATTATTCGATATGGTGGCGACATATTTCAAATTTGCGAACGTGTGGGATCGGTTGTGAGGTTGGACTAGATTTTTACGAGCGAGCGGAGCGAGCGAGCAACGGTCACAATTTCCAAGCTATACATATACCATATATTGTCTTGCATATATTTCGTGCTTGTACCTAATTTTGTCAGCCATTTCGGACATCACGTTGCACTGTACTATGAGGAAACGGTACTAATTATGTGAAACTATTGGTAAACCGTAAACATTTGTCAGAAGACAATAGGATAAAGACTTGCGGCTCCTCGGGCTGGTGCGAATATTTCAATGTCCGTATGTACCAAACCGTTGGTTTGTGACACACCTATACGCGTCTCTCGCTCGCGGCGCTCGCTCGAAAACTATAGCCTAACCTAAAACCAATCCATCTTGCGTTCATTATTCGATATGATGGCGACATGTTTCAAATTTGCGAACGTGTCGGATCGGTTGTGGGGTTGGACTAGATTTTTACGAGCGAGCGGAGAGAGCGAGCAACGGTCACAATTTCCAAGCTATACATATACCATATATTGTCTTGCATATATTGCGTGCTGGTACCTAATTTTGTCAGCCATTTCGGACATCACGTTGCACTGTACTATGAGGAAACGGTACTAATTATGTGAAACTATTGGTAAACCGTAAACATTTGTCAGAAGGCAATAGGTTAAAGACTTCCGGCTCCTCGGGCTGGTGCGAATATATCAATGTCCATATGTGCCAAACCGATGGTTTGTGACACACCTTTACGCGTCTCTCGTTCGCTGCGCTCGCACGGAAGCTATAGCCTAACCTAAAACCAATCCATCTTCCGTTCATTATTCGATATGGTGGCGACATATTTCAAATTTGCGAACGTGTGGGATCGGTTGTGAGGTTGGACTAGATTTTTACGAGCGAGCGGAGCGATCGAGCAACGGTCACAATTTCCGAGCTATACATATACCTTATATTGCCTTCCATATATTTCGTGTTATTACCTAATTTTGTCAGCCATTTCGGACATCACATTGCACTGTACTATGAGGAAATAGTACTATTTATGTGAAACTATTCATAAACTGTAAACATGTGTCGGCAGGCAATAGGATAAATACTTCCGGCTCCTCGGGCTGGTGCGAATATTTCAATGTCCGTATGTGCCAAACCGTTGGTTTATGACACACCTATACGCGTCTCTCGCTCGCGGCGCTCGCTCGAAAACTATAGCCTAACCTAAAACCAATCCATCTTGCGTTCATTATTTGATATGATGGCGACATGTATCAAATTTGCGAACGTGTCGGATCGGTTGTGGGGTTGGACTAGATTTTTACGAGCGAGCGGATCGAGCGAGCAACGGTCACAATTTCCAAGCTATACATATGCCATATATTGTCTTGCATATATTTCGTGCTTGTACCTAATTTTGTCAGCCATTTCGGACATCACGTTGCACTGTACTATGAGGAAACGGTACTAATTATGTGAAACTATTGGTAAACCGTAAACATTTGTCAGAAGGAAATAGGATAAAGACTTCCGGCTCCTCGGTCTGGTGCGAATATATCAATGTCCGTATGTGCCAAACCGATGGTTTGTGACACACCTTTACGCGTCTCTCGTTCGCTGCGCTCGCACGAAAGCTATAGCCTAACCTAAAACCAATCCATCTTTCGTTCATTATTCGATATGGTGGCGACATATTTCAAATTTGCGAACGTGTGGGATCGGTTGTGAGGTTGGACAAGATTTTTACGAGCGAGCGGAGCGACCGAGCAACGGTCACAATTTCCAAGCTATACATATACCATATATTGTCTTGCATATATTTCGTGCTTGTACCTAATTTTGTCAGCCATTTCGGACATCACATTGCACTGTACTATGAGGAAGGAGTACTATTTATGTGAAACTATTCATAAACTGTAAACATGTGTCGGTAGGCAATAGGATAAATACTTCCGGCTCCTCGGGCTAATGCGAATATTTCAATGTCCGTATGTGCCAAACCGATGGTTTGTGACACACCTTTACGCGTCTCTCGTTCGCTGCGCTCGCACGAAAGCTATAGCCTAACCTAAAACCGATCCATCTTCCGTTCATTATTCGATATGGTGGCGACATATTTCAAATTTGCGAACGTGTGGGATCGGTTGTGAGGTTGGACAAGATTTTTACGAGCGAGCGGAGCGAGCGAGCAACGGTCACAATTTCCAAGCTATACATATACCTTATATTCCCTTCCATATATATCGTGTTATTACCTAATTTTGTCAGCCATTTCGGACATCACATTGCACTGTACTATGAGGAAGGAGTACTATTTATGTGAAACTATTCATAAACTGTAAACATGTGTCGGTAGGCAATAGGATAAATACTTCCGGCTCCTCGGGCTAATGCGAATATTTCAGTGTCCGTATGTGCCAAACCGTTGGTTTATGACACACCTATACGCGTCTCTCGCTCGCGGCGCTCGCTCGAAAACTATAGCCTAACCTAAAACCAATCCATCTTGCGTTCATTATTCGATATGATGGCGACATATTTCAAATTTGCGAACGTGTCGAATCGGTTGTGGGGTTGGACTAGATTTTTACGAGCGAGCGGAGCGAGCGAGCAACGGTCACAATTTCCAAGCTATACATATGCCATATATTGTCTTGCATATATTTCGTGCTTGTACCTAATTTTGTCAGCCATTTCGGACATCACGTTGCACTGTACTATGAGGAAACGGTACTAATTATGTGAAACTATTGGTAAACCGTAAACATTTGTCAGAAGGCAATAGGATAAAGACTTCCGGCTCCTCGGGCTGGTGCGAATATATCAATGTCCGTATGTGCCAAACCGATGGTTTGTGACACACCTTTACGCGTCTCTCGTTCGCTGCGCTCGCACGAAAGCTATAGCCTAACCTAAAACCAATCCATCTTCCGTTCATTATTCGATATGGTGGCGACATATTTCAAATTTGCGAACGTGTGGGATCGGTTGTGAGGTTGGACAAGATTTTTACGAGCGAGCGGAGCGAGCGAGCAACGGTCACAATTTCCAAGCTATACATATACCATATATTGTCTTGCATATATTTCGTGCTTGTACCTAATTTTGTCAGCCATTTCGGACATCACGTTGCACTGTACTATGAGGAAACGGTACTAATTATGTGAAACTATTGGTAAACCGTAAACATTTGTCAGAAGGCAATAGGATAAAGACTTCCGGCTCCTCGGGCTGGTGCGAATATATCAATGTCCGTATGTGCCAAACCGATGGTTTATGACACACCTTTACGCGTCTCTCGCTCGCGGCGCACGCTCGAAAACTATAGCCTAACCTAAAACCAATCCATCTTCCGTTCATTATTCGATATGGTGGCGACATATTTCAAATTTGCGAACGTGTGGGATCGGTTGTGAGGTTGGACTAGATTTTTTCGAGCGACCGGAGCGAGCGAGCAACGGTCACAATTTCCAAGCTATACATATACCTTATATTGCCTTCCATATATTTCGTGTTATTACCTAATTTTGTCAGCCATTTCGGACATCACATTGCACTGTACTATGAGGAAATAGTACTATTTATGTGAAACTATTCATAAACTGTAAACATGTGTCGGTAGGCAATAGGATAAATACTTCCGGCTCCTCGGGCTGGTGCGAATATTTCAATGTCCGTATGTGCCAAACCGTTGGTTTATGACACACCTAGACGCGTCTCTCGCTCGCTGCGCTCGCTCGAAAACTATAGCCTTACATAAAACCAATCCATCTTGCGTTCATTATTCGATATGATGGCGACATATTTCAAATTTGCGAACGTGTGGGATCGGTTGTGAGGTTGGACAAGCTTTTACGAGCGAGCGGAGCGAGCGAGCAACGGTCACAATTTCCAAGCTATACATATACCATATATTGTCTTGCATATATTTCGTGCTTGTACCTAATTTTGTCAGCCATTTCGGACATCACATTGCATTGTACTATGAGGAAGGAGTACTATTTATGTGAAACTATTCATAAACTATAAACATGTGTCGGTAGGCAATAGGATAAATACTTCCGGCTCCTCGGGCTAATGCGAATATTTCAATGTCCGTATGTGCCAAACCGTTGGTTTATGACACACCTTTACGCGTCTCTCGCTCGCGGCGCACGCTCGTAAACTATAGCCTAACCTAAAACCAATCCATCTTCCGTTCATTATTCGATATGGTGGCGACATATTTCAAATTTGCGAACGTGTGGGATCGGTTGTGAGGTTGGACTAGATTTTTTCGAGCGAGCGGAGCGAGCGAGCAACGGTCACAATTTCCAAGCTATACATATACCTTATATTGCCTTCCATATATTTCGTGTTATTACCTAATTTTGTCAGCCATTTCGGACATCACATTGCACTGTACTATGAGGAAATAGTACTATTTATGTGAAACTATTCATAAACTGTAAACATGTGTCGGTAGGCAATAGGATAAATACTTCCGGCTCCTCGGGCTGGTGCGAATATTTCAATGTCCGTATGTGCCAAACCGTTGGTTTATGACACACCTATACGCGTCTCTCGATCGCGGCGCTCGCTCGAAAACTATAGCCTAACCTAAAACCAATCCATCTTGCGTTCATTATTCGAAATGATGGCGACATGTTTCAAATTTGCGAACGTGTCGGATCGTTTGTGGGGTTGGACTAGATTTTTACGAGCGAGCGGAGCGAGCGAGCTACGGTCACAATTTCCAAGCTATACATATACCATATATTGTCTTGCATATATTTCGTGCTTGTACCTAATTTTGTCAGCCATTTCGGACATCACGTTGCACTGTACTATGACGAAACGTTACTAATTATGTGAAACTATTGGTAAACCGTTAACATTTGTCAGAAGGTAATAGGATAAAGACTTCCGGCTCCTCGGGCTGGTGCGAATATTTCAATGTCCGTATGTGCCAAACCGTTGGTTTGTGACACACCTTTACGCGTCTCTCGTTCGCTGCGCTCGCACGAAAGCTATAGCCTAACCTAAAACCAATCCATCTTCCGTTCATTATTCGATATGGTGGCGACAAATTTCAAATTTGCGAACGTGTGGGTTCGGTTGTGAGGTTGGACAAGATTTTTACGAGCGAGCGGAGCGAGCGAGCAACGGTCACAATTTCCAAGCTATATATATACCTTATATTCCCTTCCATATATATCGTGTTATTACCTAATTTTGTCAGCCATTTCGGACATCACATTGCACTGTACTATGAGGAAGGAGTACTATTTATGTGAAACTATTCATAAACTGTAAACATGTGTCGGTAGGCAATAGGATAAATACTTCCGGCTCCTCGGTCTGGTGCGACTATTTCAATGTCCGTATGTGCCAAACCGTTGGTTTATGACACACCTATACGCGTCTCTCGCTCGCTGCGCTCGCTCGAAAACTATAGCCTTACCTAAAACCAATCCATCTTGCGTTCATTATTCGATATGATGGCGACATATTTCAAATTTGCGAACGTGTCGGATCGGTTGTGGGGTTGGACTAGATTTTTACGAGCGAGCGGAGCGAGCGAGCAACGGTCACAATTTCCAAGCTATACATATACCATATATTGTCTTGCATATATTTCGTGCTTGTACCTAATTTTGTCAGCCATTTCGGACATCACGTTGCACTGTACTATGAGGAAACGGTACTAATTATGTGAAACTATTGGTAAACCGTAAACATTTGTCAGAAGGCAATAGGATAAAGACTTCCGGCTCCTCGGGCTGGTGCGAATATATCAATGTCCGTATGTGCCAAACCGATGGTTTGTGACACACCTTTACGCGTCTCTCGTTCGCTGCGCTCGCACGAAAGCTATAGCCTAACCTAAAACCAATCCATCTTCCGTTCATTATTCGATATGGTGGCGACATATTTCAAATTTGCGAACGTGTGGGATCGGTTGTGAGGTTGGACAAGATTTTTACGAGCGAGCGGAGCGAGCGAGCAACGGTCACAATTTCCAAGCTATACATATACCATATATTGTCTTGCATATATTTCGTGCTTGTACCTAATTTTGTCAGCCATTTCGGACATCACGTTGCACTGTACTATGAGGAAACGGTACTAATTATGTGAAACTATTGGTAAACCGTAAACATTTGTCAGAAGGCAATAGGATAAAGACTTCCGGCTCCTCGGTCTGGTGCGAATATATCAATGTCCGTATGTGCCAAACCGATGGTTTGTGACACACCTTTACGCGTCTCTCGTTCGCTGCGCTCGCACGAAAGCTATAGCCTAACCTAAAACCAATCCATCTTCCGTTCATTATTCGATATGGTGGCGACATATTTCAAATTTGCGAACGTGTGGGATCGGTTGCGAGGTTGGACAAGATTTTTACGAGCGAGCGGAGCGAGCGAGCAACGGTCACAATTTCCAAGCTATACATATACCATATATTGTCTTGCATATATTTCGTGCTTGTTCCTAATTTTGTCAGCCATTTCGGACATCACGTTGCACTGTACTATGAGGAAATAGTACTATTTATGTGAAACTATTCATAAACTGTAAACATGTGTCGGTAGGCAATAGGATAAATACTTCCGGCTCCTCGGGCTGGTGCGAATATTTCAATGTCCGTATGTGCCAAACCGTTGGTTTATGACACACCTATACGCGTCTCTCGATCGCGGCGCTCGCTCGAAAACTATAGCCTAACCTAAAACCAATCCATCTTGCGTTCATTATTCGATATGATGGCGACATGTTTCAAAGTTGCGAACGTGTCGGATCGTTTGTGGGGTTGGACTAGATTTTTACGAGCGAGCGGAGCGAGCGAGCAACGGTCACAATTTCCAAGCTATACATATACCATATATTGTCTTGCATATGTTTCGTGCTTGTACCTAATTTTGTCAGCCATTTCGGACATCACGTTGCACTGTACTATGAGGAAACGTTACTAATTATGTGAAACTATTGGTAAACCGTTAACATTTGTCAGAAGGTAATAGGATAAAGACTTCCGGCTCCTCGGGCTGGTGCGAATATTTCAATGTCCGTATGTGCCAAACCGTTGGTTTGTGACACACCTTTACGCGTCTCTCGTTCGCTGCGCTCGCACGAAAGCTATAGCCTAACCTAAAACCAATCCATCTTCCGTTCATTATTCGATATGGTGGCGACATATTTCAAATTTGCGAACGTGTGGGTTCGGTTGTGAGGTTGGACAAGATTTTTACGAGCGAGCGGAGCGAGCGAGCAACGGTCACAATTTCCAAGCTATACATATACCTTATATTCCCTTCCATATATATCGTGTTATTACCTAATTTTGTCAGCCATTTCGGACATCACATTGCACTGTACTATGAGGAAGGAGTACTATTTATGTGAAACTATTCATAAACTGTAAACATGTGTCGGTAGGCAATAGGATAAATACTTCCGGCTCCTCGGGCTGTTGCGAATATTTCAATGTCCGTATGTGCCAAACCGTTGGTTTATGACACACCTTTACGCGTCTCTCGCTCGCGGCGCACGCTCGAAAACTATAGCCTAACCTAAAACCAATCCATCTTGCGCTCATTATTCGATATGATGGCGACATATTTCAAATTTGCGAACGTGTCGGATCGATTGTGAGCTTGGACTAGATTTTTTCGAGCGAGCGGAGCGAGCGAGCAACGGTCACAATTTCCAAGCTATACATATACCTTATATTGCCTTCCATATATTTCGTGTTATTACCTAATTTTGTCAGTCATTTCGGACATCACATTGCACTGTACTATGAGGAAGGTGTACTATTTATGTGAAACTATTCATAAACTGTAAACATGTGTCGGTAGGCAATAGGATAAATACTTCCGGCTCCTCGGGCTAACGCGAATATTTCAATGTCCGTATGTGCCAAACCGTTGGTTTATGACACACCTTTACGCGTCTCTCGCTCGCGGCGCACGCTCGAAAACTATAGCCTAACCTAAAAAAAATCCATCTTCCGTTCATTATTCGATATGGTGGCGACATATTTCAAATTTGCGAACGTGTGGGATCGGTTGTGAGGTTGGACTAGATTTTTTCGAGCGACCGGAGCGAGCGAGCAACGGTCACAATTTCCAAGCTATACATATACCTTATATTGCCTTCCATATATTTCGTGTTATTACCTAATTTTGTCAGCCATTTCGGACATCACATTGCACTGTACTATGAGGAAATAGTACTATTTATGTGAAACTATTCATAAACTGTAAACAAGTGTCGGTAGGCAATAGGATAAATACTTCCGGCTCCTCGGGCTGGTGCGAATATTTCAATGTCCGTATGTGCCAAACCGTTGGTTTATGACACACCTATACGCGTCTCTCGCTCGCAGCGCTCGCTCGAAAACTATAGCCTTACCTAAAACCAATCCATCTTGCGTTCATTATTCGATATGATGGCGACATATTTCAAATTTGCGAACGTGTCGGATCGGTTGTGGGGTTGGACTAGATTTTTACGAGCGAGCGGAGCGAGCGAGCAACGGTCACAATTTCCAAGCTATACATATACCATATATTGTCTTGCATATATTTCGTGCTTGTACCTAATTTTGTCAGCCATTTCGGACATCACATTGCACTGTACTATGAGGAAATAGTACTATTTATGTGAAACTATTCATAAACTGTAAACATGTGTCGGTAGGCAATAGGATAAATACTTCCGGCTCCTCGGGCTGGTGCGAATATTTCAATGTCCGTATGTGCCAAACCGTTGGTTTATGACACACCTATACGCGTCTCTCGATCGCGGCGCTCGCTCGAAAACTATAGCCTAACCTAAAACCAATCCATCTTGCGTTCATTATTCGATATGATGGCGACATGTTTCAAAGTTGCGAACGTGTCGGATCGTTTGTGGGGTTGGACTAGATTTTTACGAGCGAGCGGAGCGAGCGAGCAACGGTCACAATTTCCAAGCTATACATATACCATATATTGTCTTGCATATATTTCGTGCTTGTACCTAATTTTGTCAGCCATTTCGGACATCACGTTGCACTGTACTATGAGGAAACGTTACTAATTATGTGAAACTATTGGTAAACCGTTAACATTTGTCAGAAGGTAATAGGATAAAGACTTCCGGCTCCTCGGGCTGGTGCGAATATTTCAATGTCCGTATGTGCCAAACCGTTGGTTTGTGACACACCTTTACGCGTCTCTCGTTCGCTGCGCTCGCACGAAAGCTATAGCCTAACCTAAAACCAATCCATCTTCCGTTCATTATTCGATATGGTGGCGACAAATTTCAAATTTGCGAACGTGTGGGTTCGGTTGTGAGGTTGGACAAGATTTTTACGAGCGAGCGGAGCGAGCGAGCAACGGTCACAATTTCCAAGCTATACATATACCTTATATTCCCTTCCATATATATCGTGTTATTACCTAATTTTGTCAGCCATTTCGGACATCACATTGCACTGTACTATGAGGAAGGAGTACTATTTATGTGAAACTATTCATAAACTGTAAACATGTGTCGGTAGGCAATAGGATAAATACTTCCGGCTCCTCGGGCTGTTGCGAATATTTCAATGTCCGTATGTGCCAAACCGTTGGATTATGACACACCTTTACGCGTCTCTCGCTCGCGGCGCACGCTCGAAAACTATAGCCTAACCTAAAACCAATCCATCTTGCGCTCATTATTCGATATGATGGCGACATATTTCAAATTTGCGAACGTGTCGGATCGATTGTGAGCTTGGACTAGATTTTTTCGAGCGAGCGGAGCGAGCGAGCAACGGTCACAATTTCCAAGCTATACATATACCTTATATTGCCTTCCATATATTTCGTGTTATTACCTAATTTTGTCAGCCATTTCGGACATCACATTGCACTGTACTATGAGGAAATAGTACTATTTATGTGAAACTATTCATAAACTGTAAACATGTGTCGGTAGGCAATAGGATAAATACTTCCGGCTCCTCGGGCTGTTGCGAATATTTCAATGTCCGTATGTGCCAAACCGTTGGTTTATGACACACCTATACGCGTCTCTCGCTCGCGGCGCTCGCTCGAAAACTATAGCCTAACCTAAAACCAATCCATCTTGCGTTCATTATTCGATATGATGGCGACATATTTCAAATTTGCGAACGTGTCGGATCGGTTGTGAGGTTGGACTAGATTTTTTCGAGCGAGCGGAGCGAGCGAGCAACGGTCACAATTTCCAAGCTATACATATACCATATATTGTCTTGCATATATTTCGTGCTTGTACCTAATTTTGTCAGCCATTTCGGACATCACGTTGCACTGTACTATGAGGAAACGGTACTAATTATGTGAAACTATTGGTAAACCGTAAACATTTGTCTGAAGGCAATAGGATAAAGGCTTCCGGCTCCTCGGGCTGGTGCGAATATATCAATGTCCGTATGTGCCAAACCGATGGTTTGTGACACACCTTTACGCGTCTCTCGCTCGCTGCGCTCGCTCGAAAACTATAGCCTAACCTAAAACCAATCCATCTTGCGTTCATTATTCGATATGATGGCGACATATTTCAAATTTGCGAACGTGTCGGATCGGTTGTGGGGTTGGACTAGATTTTTACGAGCGAGCGGAGCGAGCGAGCAACGGTCACAATTTCCAAGCTATACATATACCATATATTGTCTGGCATATATTTCGTGCTTGTACCTAATTTTGTCAGCCATTTCGGACATCACGTTGCACTGTACTATGAGGAAACGGTACTAATTATGTGAAACTATTGGTAAACCGTAAACATTTGTCAGAAGGCAATAGGATAAAGACTTCCGGCTCCTCGGGCTGTTGCGAATATATCAATGTGCGTATGTGCCAAACCGATGGTTTGTGACACACCTTTACGCGTCTCTCGTTCGCTGCGCTCGCACGAAAGCTATAGCCTAACCTAAAACCAATCCATCTTCCGTTCATTATTCGATATGGTGGCGACATATTTCAAATTTGCGAACGTGTGGGATCGGTTGTGAGGTTGGACTAGATTTTTACGAGCGAGCGGAGCGAGCGAGCAACGGTCACAATTTCCAAGCTATACATATACCTTATATTGCCTTCCATATATTTCGTGTTATTACCTAATTTTGTCAGCCATTTCGGACATCACATTGCACTGTACTATGAGGAAATAGTACTATTTATGTGAAACTATTCATAAACTGTAAACATGTGTCGGTAGGCAATAGGATAAATACTTCCGGCTCCTCGGGCTGTTGCGAATATTTCAATGTCCGTATGTGCCAAACCGTTGGTTTATGACACACCTTTACGCGTCTCTCGCTCGCGGCGCACGCTCGAAAACTATAGCCTAACCTAAAACCAAACTATCTTGCGCTCATTATTCGATATGATGGCGACATATTTCAAATTTGCGAACGTGTCGGATCGATTGTGAGGTTGGACTAGATTTTTTCGAGCGAGCGGAGCGAGCGAGCAACGGTCACAATTTCCAAGCTATACATATACCTTATATTGCCTTCCATATATTTCGTGTTATTACCTAATTTTGTCAGCCATTTCGGACATCACATTGCACTGTACTATGAGGAAATAGTACTATTTATGTGAAACTATTCATAAACTGTAAACATGTGTCGGTAGGCAATAGGATAAATACTTCCGGCTCCTCGGGCTGGTGCGAATATTTCAATGTCCGTATGTGCTAAACCGTTGGTTTATGACACACCTATACGCGTCTCTCGCTCGCGGCGCTCGCTCGAAAACTATAGCCTAACCTAAAACCAATCCATCTTGCGTTCATTATTCGATATGGTGGCGACATATTTCAAATTTGCGAACGTGTCGGATCGGTTGGGGGGTTGGACTAGATTTTTTCGAGCGAGCGGAGCGAGCGAGCAACGATCACAATTTCCAACCTATACATACACCTTATATCGCCTTGCATATATTTCGTGCTTGTACCTAATTTTGTCAGCCATTTCGGACATCACGTTGCACTGTACTATGAGGAAACGGTACTAATTATGTGAAACTATTGGTAAACCGTAAACATTTGTCAGAAGGCAATAGGATAAAGACTTCCGGCTCCTCGGGCTGGTGCGAATATATCAATGTCCGTATGTGCCAAACCGATGGTTTGTGACACACCTTTACGCGTCTCTCGTTCGCTGCGCTCGCACGAAAGCTATAGCCTAACCTAAAACCAATCCATCTTCCGTTCATTATTCGCTATGGTGGCGACATATTTCAAATTTGCGAACGTGTGGGATCGGTTGTGAGGTTGGACAAGATTTTTACGAGCGAGCGGAGCGAGCGAGCAACGGTCACAATTTCCAAGCTATACATATACCATATATTGTCTTGCATATATTTCGTGCTTGTACCTAATTTTGTCAGCCATTTCGGACATCACATTGCACTGTACTATGAGGAAGGAGTACTATTTATGTGAAACTATTCATAAACTGTAAACATGTGTCGGTAGGCAATAGGATAAATACTTCCGGCTCCTCGGGCTAATGCGAATATTTCAATGTCCGTATGTGCCAAACCGTTGGTTTATGACACACCTTTACGCGTCTCTCGCTCGCGGCGCACGCTCGTAAACTATAGCCTAACCTAAAACCAATCCATCTTCCGTTCATTATTCGATATGGTGGCGACATATTTCAAATTTGCGAACGTGTGGGATCGGTTGTGAGGTTGGACTAGATTTTTACGAGCGAGCGGAGCGAGCGAGCAACGGTAACAATTTCCAAGCTATACATATACCTTATATTGCCTTCCATATATTTCGTGTTATTACCTAATTTTGTCAGCCATTTCGGACATCACGTTGCACTGTACTATGAGGAAGCGTTACTAATTATGTGAAACTATTGGTAAACCGTTAACATTTGTCAGAAGGCAATAGGATAAAGACTTCCGGCTCCTCGGGCTGGTGCGAATATATCAATGTCCGTATGTGCCAAACCGATGGTTTGTGACACACCTTTACGCGTCTCTCGTTCGCTGCGCTCGCACGAAAGCTATAGCCTAACCTAAAACCAATCCATCTTCCGTTCATTATTCGCTATGGTGGCGACATATTTCAAATTTGCGAACGTGTGGGATCGGTTGTGAGGTTGGACAAGATTTTTACGAGCGAGTGGAGCGAGCGAGCAACGGTCACAACTTCCAAGCTATACATATACCATATATTGTCTTGCATATATTTCGTGCTTGTACCTAATTTTGTCAGCCATTTCGGACATCACATTGCACTGTACTATGAGGAAATAGTACTATTTATGTGAAACTATTCATAAACTGTAGACATGTGTCGGTAGGCAATAGGATAAATACTTCCGGCTCCTCGGGCTGGTGCGAATATTTCAATGTCCGTATGTGCCAAACCGTTGGTTTATGACACACCTATACGCGTCTCTCGCTCGCTGCGCACGCTCGAAAGCTATAGCCTAACCTAAAACCAATCCATCTTGCGTTCATTATTCGATATGATGGCGACATATTTCAAATTTGCGAACGTGTCGGATCGGTTGTGGGGTTGGACTAGATTTTTACGAGCGAGCGGAGCGAGCGAGCAACGGTCACAATTTCCAAGCTATACATATACCATACATTGTCTTGCATATATTTCGTGCTTGTACCTAATTTTGTCAGCCATTTCGGACATCACGTTGCACTGTACTATGAGGAAGCGGTACTAATTATGTGAAACTATTGGTAAACCGTAAACATTTGTCAGAAGGCAATAGGATAAAGACTTCCGGCTCCTCGGGCTGGTGCGAATATATCAATGTCCGTATGTGCCAAACCGATGGTTTGTGACACACCTTTACGCGTCTTTCGTTCGCTGCGCTCGCACGAAAGCTATAGCCTAACCTAAAACCAATCCATCTTCCGTTCATTATTCGATATGGTGGCGACAAATTTCAAATTTGCGAACGTGTGGGTTCGGTTGTGAGGTTGGACAAGATTTTTACGAGCGAGCGGAGCGAGCGAGCAACGGTCACAATTTCCAAGCTATACATATACCTTATATTCCCTTCCATATATATCGTGTTATTACCTAATTTTGTCAGCCATTTCGGACATCACATTGCACTGTACTATGAGGAAGGAGTACTATTTATGTGAAACTATTCATAAACTGTAAACGTGTGTCGGTAGGCAATAGGATAAATACTTCCGGCTCCTCGGGCTGTTGCGAATATTTCAATGTCCGTATGTGCCAAACCGTTGGTTTATGACACACCTTTACGCGTCTCTCGCTCGCGGCGCACGCTCGTAAACTATAGCCTAACCTAAAACCAATCCATCTTCCGTTCATTATTCGATATGGTGGCGACATATTTCAAATTTGCGAACGTGTGGGATCGGTTGTGAGGTTGGACTAGATTTTTTCGAGCGAGCGGAGCGAGCGAGCAACGGTAACAATTTCCAAGCTATACATATACCTTATATTGCCTTCCATATATTTCGTGTTATTACCTAATTTTGTCAGCCATTTCGGACATCACGTTGCACTGTACTATGAGGAAGCGTTACTAATTATGTGAAACTATTGGTAAACCGTTAACATTTGTCAGAAGGCAATAGGATAAAGACTTCCGGCTCCTCGGGCTGGTGCGAATATATCAATGTCCGTATGTGCCAAACCGATGGTTTGTGACACACCTTTACGCGTCTCTCGTTCGCTGCGCTCGCACGAAAGCTATAGCCTAACCTAAAACCAATCCATCTTCCGTTCATTATTCGCTATGGTGGCGACATATTTCAAATTTGCGAACGTGTGGGATCGGTTGTGAGGTTGGACAAGATTTTTACGAGCGAGTGGAGCGAGCGAGCAACGGTCACAATTTCCAAGCTATACATATACCATATATTGTCTTGCATATATTTCGTGCTTGTACCTAATTTTGTCAGCCATTTCGGACATCACATTGCACTGTACTATGAGGAAATAGTACTATTTATGTGAAACTATTCATAAACTGTAGACATGTGTCGGTAGGCAATAGGATAAATACTTCCGGCTCCTCGGGCTGGTGCGAATATTTCAATGTCCGTATGTGCCAAACCGTTGGTTTATGACACACCTATACGCGTCTCTCGCTCGCTGCGCACGCTCGAAAGCTATAGCCTAACCTAAAACCAATCCATCTTGCGTTCATTATTCGATATGATGGCGACATATTTCAAATTTGCGAACGTGTCGGATCGGTTGTGGGGTTGGACTAGATTTTTACGAGCGAGCGGAGCGAGCGAGCAACGGTCACAATTTCCAAGCTATACATATACCATACATTGTCTTGCATATATTTCGTGCTTGTACCTAATTTTGTCAGCCATTTCGGACATCACGTTGCACTGTACTATGAGGAAGCGGTACTAATTATGTGAAACTATTGGTAAACCGTAAACATTTGTCAGAAGGCAATAGGATAAATACTTCCGGCTCCTCGGGCTGTTGCGAATATTTCAATGTCCGTATGTGCCAAACCGTTGGTTTATGACACACCTTTACGCGTCTCTCGCTCGCGGCGCACGCTCGAAAACTATAGCCTAACCTAAAACCAATCCATCTTGCGTTCATTATTCGATATGATGGCGACATATTTCAAATTTGCGAACGTGTCGGATCGATTGTGAGCTTGGACTAGATTTTTTCGAGCGAGCGGAGCGAGCGAGCAACGGTCACAATTTCCAAGCTATACATATACCTTATATTGCCTTCCATATATTTCGTGTTATTACCTAATTTTGTCAGCCATTTCGGACATCACATTGCACTGTACTATGAGGAAATAGTACTATTTATGTGAAACTATTCATAAACTGTAAACATGTGTCGGTAGGCAATAGGATAAATACTTCCGGCTCCTCGGGCTGGTGCGAATATTTCAATGTCCGTATGTGCCAAACCGTTGGTTTATGACACACCTATACGCGTCTCTCGATCGCGGCGCTCGCTCGAAAACTATAGCCTAACCTAAAACCAATCCATCTTGCGTTCATTATTCGATATGATGGCGACATTTTTCAAACTTGCGAACGTGTCGGATCGTTTGTGGGGTTGGACTAGATTTTTACGAGCGAGCGGAGCGAGCGAGCAACGGTCACAATTTCCAAGCTATACATATACCATATATTGTCTTGCATATATTTCGTGCTTGTACCTAATTTTGTCAGCCATTTCGGACATCACGTTGCACTGTACTATGAGGAAACGTTACTAATTATGTGAAACTATTGGTAAACCGTTAACATTTGTCAGAAGGCAATAGGATAAAGACTTCCGGCTCCTCGGGCTGGTGCGAATATATCAATGTCCGTATGTGCCAAACCGATGGTTTGTGACACACCTTTACGCGTCTCTCGTTCGCTGCGCTCGCACGAAAGCTATAGCCTAACCTAAAACCAATCCATCTTCCGTTCATTATTCGATATGGTGGCGACAAATTTCAAATTTGCGAACGTGTGGGTTCGGTTGTGAGGTTGGACAAGATTTTTACGAGCGAGCAGAGCGAGCGAGCAACGGTCACAATTTCCAAGCTATACATATACCTTATATTCCCTTCCATATATATCGTGTTATTACCTAATTTTGTCAGCCATTTCGGACATCACATTGCACTGTACTATGAGGAAGGAGTACTATTTATGTGAAACTATTCATAAACTGTAAACGTGTGTCGGTAGGCAATAGGATAAATACTTCCGGCTCCTCGGGCTGTTGCGAATATTTCAATGTCCGTATGTGCCAAACCGTTGGTTTATGACACACCTTTACGCGTCTCTCGCTCGCGGCGCACGCTCGAAAACTATAGCCTAACCTAAAACCAATCCATCTTGCGCTCATTATTCGATATGATGGCGACATATTTCAAATTTGCGAACGTATCGGATCGATTGTGAGCTTGGACTAGATTTTTTCGAGCGAGCGGAGCGAGCGAGCAACGGTCACAATTTCCAAGCTATACATATACCTTATATTGCCTTCCATATAATTCGTGTTATTATCTAATTTTGTCAGCCATTTCGGACATCACATTGCACTGTACTATGAGGAAATAGTACTATTTATGTGAAACTATTCATAAACTGTAAACATGTGTCGGTAGGCAATAGGATAAATACTTCCGGCTCCTCGGGCTGGTGCGAATATTTCAATGTCCGTATGTGCCAAACCGTTGGTTTGTGACACACCTTTACGCGTCTATCGTTCGCTGCGCTCGCACGAAAGCTATAGCCTAACCTAAAACCAATCCATCTTCCGTTCATTATTCGATATGGTGGCGACATATTTCAAATTTGCGAACGTGTGGGATCGGTTGTGAGGTTGGACTAGATTTTTACGAGCGAGCGGAGCGAGCGAGCAACGGTCACAATTTCCAAGCTATACATATACCTTATATCGCCTGCATATATGTCGTGTTATTACCTAATTTTGTCAGCCATTTCGGACATCACGTTGCACTGTACTATGAGGAAACGGTACTAATTATGTGAAACTATTGGTAAACCGTAAACATTTGTCAGAAGGCAATAGGATAAAGACTTCCGGCTCCTCGGGCTGGTGCGAATATATCAATGTCCGTATGTGCCAAACCGATGGTTTGTGACACACCTTTACGCGTCTCTCGCTCGCTGCGCTCGCACGAAAGCTATAGCCTAACCTAAAACCAATCCATCTTTCGTTCATTATTCGATATGGTGGCGACATATTTCAAATTTGCGAACGTGTGGGATCGGTTGTGAGGTTGGACTAGATTTTTACGAGCGAGCGGAGCGAGCGAGCAACGGTCACAATTTCCAAGCTATACATATACCTTATATTGCCTTCCATATATTTCGTGTTATTACCTAATTTTGTCAGCCATTTCGGACATCACATTGCACTGTACTATGAGGAAATAGTACTATTTATGTGAAACTATTCATAAACTGTAAACATGTGTCGGTAGGCAATAGGATAAATTCTTCCGGCTCCTCGGGCTGTTGCGAATATTTCAATGTCCGTATGTGCCAAACCGTTGGTTTATGACACACCTTTACGCGTCTCTCGCTCGCGGCGCACGCTCGAAAACTATAGCCTAACCTAAAACCAAACTATCTTGCGCTCATTATTCGATATGATGGCGACATATTTCAAATTTGCGAACGTGTCGGATCGATATGTGAGGTTGGACTAGATTTTTTCGAGCGAGCGGAGCAAGCGAGCAACGGTCACAATTTCCAAGCTATACATATACCTTATATTGCCTTCCATATATTTCGTGTTATTACCTAATTTTGTCAGCCATTTCGGACATCACATTGCACTGTACTATGAGGAAATAGTACTATTTATGTGAAACTATTCATAAACTGTAAACATGTGTCGGTAGGCAATAGGATAAATACTTCCGGCTCCTCGGGCTGGTGCGAATATTTCAATGTCCGTATGTGCCAAACCGTTGGTTTATGACACACCTATACGCGTCTCTCGCTCGCGGCGCTCGCTCGAAATTATAGCCTAACCTAAAACCAATCCATCTTGCGTTCATTATTCGATATGATGGCGTCATATTTCAAATTTGCGAACGTGTCGGATCGGTTGTGGGGTTGGACTAGATTTTTTCGAGCGAGCGGAGCGAGCGAGCAACGGTCACAATTTCCAAGCTATACATATACCATATATTGTCTTGCATATATTTCGCGCTTGTACCTAATTTTGTCAGCCATTTCGGACATCACATTGCACTGTACTATGAGGAAATAGTACTATTTATGTGAAACTATTCATAAACTGTAAACATGTGTCGGTAGGCAATAGGATAAATACTTCCGGCTCCTCGGGCTGGTGCGAATATTTCAATGTCCGTATGTGCCAAACCGTTGGTTTATGACACACCTATACGCGCCTCTCGCTCGCGGCGCT
This sequence comes from Bombus affinis, assembly GCF_024516045.1. NCBI lineage: Eukaryota > Metazoa > Arthropoda > Insecta > Hymenoptera > Apidae > Bombus > Bombus affinis. The sequence goes on from NW_026109073.1 coordinate 97,960, forward strand.
CGCTCGAAAACTATAGCCTAACCTAAAACCAATCCATCTTGCGTTCATTATTCGATATGGTGGCGACATATTTCAAATTTGCGAACGTGTCGGATCGGTTGTGAGGTTGGACTAGATTTTTTCGAGCGAGCGGAGCGAGCGAGCAACGATCACAATTTCCAACCTATACATACACCTTATATCGCCATGCATATATGTCGTGTTATTACCTAATTTTGTCAGCCATTTCGGACATCACGTTGCATTGTACTATGTGGAAATAGTGCTATTTATGTGAAACTATTCATAAACTGTAAACATTTGTCAGAAGGCAATAGGATAAAGACTTCCGGCTCCTCGGGCTGGTGCGAATATATCAATGTCCGTATGTGCCAAACCGATGGTTTGTGACACATCTTTACGCGTCTCTCGTTCGCTGCGCTCGCACGAAAGCCATAGCCTAACCTAAAACCAATCCATCTTTCGTTCATTATTCGATATGGTGGCGACATATTTCAAATTTGCGAACGTGTGGGATCGGTTGTGAGGTTGGACTAGATTTTTACGAGCGAGCGGAGCGAGCGAGCAACGGTCACAATTTCCAAGCTATACATATACCATATATTGTCTTGCATATATTTCGTGCTTGTACCTAATTTTGTCAGCCATATCGGACATCACGTTGCACTGTACTATGAGGAAACGGTACTAATTATGTGAAACTATTGGTAAACCGTAAACATTTGTCAGAAGGCAATAGGATAAAGACTTCCGGCTCCTCGGGCTGGTGCGATTATATCAATGTCCGTATGTGCCAAACCGATGGTTTGTGACACACCTTTACGCGTCTATCGTTCGCTGCGCTCGCACGAAAGCTATAGCCTAACCTAAAACCAATCCATCCTCCGTTCATTATTCGATATGGTGGCGACATATTTCAAATTTGCGAACGTGTGGGATCGGTTGTGAGGTTGGACTAGATTTTTACGAGCGAGCGGAGCGAGCGAGCAACGGTCACAATTTCCAAGCTATACATATACCTTATATTGCCTTCCATATATTTCGTGTTATTACCTAATTTTGTCAGCCATTTCGGACATCACATTGCACTGTACTATGAGGAAATAGTACTATTTATGTGAAACTATTCATAAACTGTAAACATGTGTCGGTAGGCAATAGGATAAATACTTCCGGCTCCTCGGGCTGGTGCGAATATTTCAATTTCCGTATGTGCCAAACCGTTGGTTTATGACACACCTATAAGCGTATCTCACTCGGGGCGCTCGCTCGAAAACTATAGCCTAACCTAAAACCAATCCATCTTGCGTTCATTATTCGATATGGTCGCGACATATTTCAAATTTGCGAACGTGTCGGATCGGTTGTGAGGTTGGACTAGATTTTTTCGAGCGAGCGGAGCGAGCGAGCAACGATCACAATTTCCAACCTATACATACACCTTATATCGCCTTGCATATATGTCGTGTTATTACCTAATTTTGTCAGCCATTTCGGACATCACGTTGCATTGTACTATGTGGAAATAGTGCTATTTATGTGAAACTATTCATAAACTGTAAACATGTGTCGGTAGGCAATAGGATAAATACTTCCGGCTCCTCGGGCTGGTGCGAATATTTCAATGTCCGTGTGTGCCAAACCGTTTGTTTATGACACACCTATACGTGTCTCTCGCTCGCTGCGCTCGCTCGAAAACTATAGCCTAACCTAAAACCAATCCATCTTCCGTTCATTATTCGATATGGTGGCGACATATTTCAAATTTGCGAACGTGTGGGATCGGTTGTGAGGTTGGACTAGATTTTTACGAGCGAGCGGAGCGAGCGAGCAACGGTCACAATTTCCAAGCTATACATATACCTTATATCGCCTGCATATATGTCGTGTTATTACCTAATTTTGTCAGCCATTTCGGACATCACGTTGCACTGTACTATGAGGAAACGGTACTAATTATGTGAAACTATTGGTAAACCGTAAACATTTGTCAGAAGGCAATAGGATAAAGACTTCCGGCTCCTCGGGCTGGTGCGAATATATCAATGTCCGTATGTGCCAAACCGATGGTTTGTGACACACCTTTACGCGTCTCTCGCTCGCTGCGCTCGCACGAAAGCTATAGCCTAACCTAAAACCAATCCATCTTGCGTTCATTATTCGATATGATGGCGACATATTTCAAATTTGCGAACGTGTCGGATCGGTTGTGGGGTTGGACTAGATTTTTACGAGCGAGTGGAGCGAGCGAGCAACGGTCACAATTTCCAAGCTATACATATACCATATATTGTCTTGCATATATTTCGTGCTTGTACCTAATTTTGTCAGCCATTTCGGACATCACGTTGCACTGTACTATGAGGAAACGGTACTAATTATGTGAAACTATTGGTAAACCGTAAACATTTGTCAGAAGGCAATAGGATAAAGACTTCCGGCTCCTCGGGCTGGTGCGAATATATCAATGTCCGTTTGTGCCAAACCGATGGTTTGTGACACACCTTTACGCATCTCTCGTTCGCTGCGCTCGCACGAAAGCTATAGCCTAACCTAAAACCAATCCATCTTCCGTTCATTATTCGATATGGTGGCGACATATTTCAAATTTGCGAACGTGTGGGATCGGTTGTGAGGTTGGACTAGATTTTTACGAGCGAGCGGAGCGAGCGAGCAACGGTCACAATTTCCAAGCTATACATATACCATATATTGCCTTCCATATATTTCGTGTTATTACCTAATTTTGTCAGCCATTTCGGACATCACATTGCACTGTACTATGAGGAAATAGTACTATTTATGTGAAACTATTCATAAACTGTAAACATGTGTCGGTAGGCAATAGGATAAATACTTCCGGCTCCTCGGGCTGGTGCGAATATTTCAATGTCCGTATGTTCCAAACCGTTGGTTTATGACACACCTATACGCGTCTCTCGCTCGCTGCGCTCGCTCGAAAACTATAGCCTAACCTAAAACCAATCCATCTTGCGTTCATTATTCGATATGGTGGCGACATATTTCAAATTTGCGAACGTGTGGGATCGGTTGCGAGGTTGGACTAGATTTTTACGAGCGAGCGGAGCGAGCGAGCAACGGTCACAATTTCCAAGCTATACATATACCTTATATTGCCTTCCATATATTTCGTGTTATTACCTAATTTTGTCAGCCATTTCGGACATCACATTGCACTGTACTATGAGGAAATAGTACTATTTATGTGAAACTATTCATAAACTGTAAACATGTGTCGGTAGGCAATAGGATAAATACTTCCGGCTCCTCGGGCTGGTGCGAATATTTCAATGTCCGTGTGTGCCAAACCGTTTGTTTATGACACACCTATACGTGTCTCTCGCTCGCTGCGCTCGCTCGAAAACTATAGCCTAACCTAAAACCAATCCATCTTCCGTTCATTATTCGATATGGTGGCGACATATTTCAAATTTGCGAACGTGTGGGATCGGTTGTGAGGTTGGACTAGATTTTTACGAGCGAGCGGAGCGAGCGAGCAACGGTCACAATTTCCAAGCTATACATATACCTTATATTGCCTTCCATATATTTCGTGTTATTACCTAATTTTGTCAGCCATTTCGGACATCACATTGCACTGTACTATGAGGAAATAGTACTATTTGTGTGAAACTATTCATAAACTGTAAACATGTGTCGGTAGGCAATAGGATAAATACTTCCGGCTCCTCGGGCTGGTGCGAATATTTCAATGTCCGTATGTGCCAAACCGTTGGTTTATGACACACCTATACGCGTCTCTCGCTCGCGGCGCTCGCTCGAAAACTATAGCCTAACCTAAAACCAATCCATCTTGCGTTCACTATTCGATATGATGGCGACATATTTCAAATTTGCGAACGTGTCGGATCGGTTGTGGGGTTGGACTAGATTTTTACGAGCGAGCGGAGCGAGCGAGCAGCGGTCACAATTTCCAAGCTATACATATACCATATATTGTCTTGCATATAATTCATGCTTGTTCCTAATTTTGTCAGCCATTTCGGACATCACGTTGCACTGTACTATGAGGAAACGGTACTAATTATGTGAAACTATTGGTAAACCGTAAACATTTGTCAGAAGGCAATAGGATAAAGACTTCCGGCTCCTCGGGCTGGTGCGAATATATCAATGTCCGTATGTGCCAAACCGATGGTTTGTGACACACCTTTACGCGTCTCTCGTTCGCTGCGCTCGCACGAAAGCCATAGCCTAACCTAAAACCAATCCATCTTCCTTTCATTATTCGATATGGTGGAGACATATTTCAAATTTGCGAACGTGTCGAATCGGTTGTGAGGTTGGACTAGATTTTTACGAGCGAGCGGAGCGAGCGAGCAGCTGTCACAATTTCCAAGCTATACATATACCATATATTGTCTTGCATATATTTCGTGCTTGTACCTAATTTTGTCAGCCATTTCGGACATCACGTTGCACTGTACTATGAGGAAACGGTACTAATTATGTGAAACTATTGGTAAACCGTAAACATTTGCCAGAAGGCAATAGGATAAAGACTTCCGGCTCCTCGGGCTGGTGCGAATATATCAATGTCCGTATGTGCCAAACCGATGGTTTGTGACACACCTTTACGCGTCTATCGTTCGCTGCGCTCGCACGAAAGCTATAGCCTAACCTAAAACCAATCCATCTTCCGTTCATTATTCGATATGGTGGCGACATATTTCAAATTTGCGAACGTGTGGGATCGGTCGTGAGGTTGGACTAGATTTTTACGAGCGAGCGGAGCGAGCGAGCAACGGTCACAATTTCCAAGCTATACATATACCTTATATTGCCTTCCATATATTTCGTGTTATTACCTAATTTTGTCAGCCATTTCGGACATCACATTGCACTGTACTATGAGGAAATAGTACTATTTATGTGAAACTATTCATAAACTGTAAACATGTGTCGGTAGGCAATAGGATAAATACTTCCGGCTCCTCGGGCTGGTGCGAATATTTCAATGTCCGTATGTGCCAAACCGATGGTTTGTGACACACCTTTACGCGTCTATCGTTCGCTGCGCTCGCACGAAAGCTATAGCCTAACCTAAAACCAATCCATCTTCCGTTCATTATTCGATATGGTGGCGACATATTTCAAATTTGCGAACGTGTGGGATCGGTTGTGAGGTTGGACT